>NC_138772.1:76649199-76826699 GCF_965119305.1 Pelophylax lessonae
TTGATCCGATGCTGCAGCATTGATCCGATGCTGCAGCATTGATCCGATGCTGCAGCATTGATCCGATGCTGCAGCATTGATCCGATGCTGCAGCATTGATCCGATGCTGCAGCATTGATCCGATGCTGCAGCATTGATCCGATGCTGCAGCATTGATCCGATGCTGCAGCATTGATCCGATGCTGCAGCATTGATCCGATGCTGCAGCATTGATCCGATGCTGCAGCATTGACCCGATGCTGCAGCATTGACCCGATGCTGCAGCATTGACCCGATGCTGCAGCATTGACCCGATGCTGCAGCATTGACCCGATGCTGCAGCATTGACCCGATGCTGCAGCATTGACCCGATGCTGCAGCATTGACCCGATGCTGCAGCTGTCCTCTGCTGCCTGTACACCAAGAACTGAGCGATCAACGACTACTGATCATAAGTTCTTGGTCTCGGTTCTCTGCCCCTCCCAACACTCACTGAAGCGCTGGGCTGTGGAGGGGGGCAGGAATGGCTGGCTCAGGCTCTCAGCTTCACTTTGAGAGACTGAGCCAGCTGCTGGTTAGCCATTTAGGTGTATCCTGACAAAGGCAGGATCTCTCCAGAGCCTGGACTGGACAAGTGACGTCAGCCAACAGTGGGATTTAGCCCACCGTCCGCTACATATGGGTGACAGGCATGCAGAACGAAGGGCACTCTTGCGATCCCCAGGAGAAGTAGGACCAATAGTGTTTTGGCTCTACTCCTCCTTTAATGCATCTCTCTGTGTATGCCAGTCTTTTTAACCTGGAGGAGCGCCTAAAATTCTCAGGCCTTGAATTCTTACTTAGTAAACCAATCAGGGGTCAATAGGAAAATACTCCTAAGATTGGCGGTAAGAAGAATGCCACTCTTAAGTTGGTGGTCAGAATATCACCCTTAAAGCCCTTTCCGATTAGGCCCACCTGTCCATTTTTCAGACTGGAAGCTCCATGTGGGTCTATTGGCAAGCTGCTGTAAACATTGTGTTCATTTATACTCGCTTACTCGGAGTCTGTCCAAGTTCAAAGAGCCATCACAGGCCTGCCCCTGTCCGCTGTGTAAATGTGGACACAAACTGAATATAGACATTGATGTGAAAAAACGGACATTCGTCCCATTTAACTCTGATTCAGCAAAGGGTCTGTTCACAGATTCTCTGCTGAATGAAGTTGAGCGGCACTGAATAGAAGGGTCCTAAGAAAAAAACATAGGTAATGGATTTCCTGCTGCTGGGCTCTACCAAATGGAATTAGCCCTGGAACTGTGCAGTCACCATCAGCCACGAACCAAAGCACCCCTAGTAACCTCTGGATGAACCCTAGGGTTACACAGAACACTGGTTGAAAGACGCTGGTCTATGAAGTTCCTTTAAATGTGTTCTGCATCAACAATGAAGGAAGGGTATACCCTATATGTTAGCATACACAAAGCTGGTTAGTGTATGTATGCCCAATAAATCTATTTAGCACATGAGCCCTGCTCTTTTCTTGGTCCACTGCTCAAACCTGCTTATGATACAACTATATGGTCAAAGGCCGACAAAAATGTGTAAATACATTTCGGACTGAACTGCATTGCATTAGCTCATTAAAATGACCTGTTCATATTTTTTTTTTTTTTAAGGACAGAGATCAAATTTGGAGCAAAGAAGTAATTTCAGTAAGTGGTTCGGTACTGGCAGATTAACAATTCTCTTCCGTCAATGCTGTGCCAATTCAATAATCCCTGGATTCAGAAAAAACCTTATTGCTTTGTACAACTGAAAGCCAGAGAGAACTGTGAACATAAAAACGTAAACTAAATGTGCTTCCTATTTTAGATGTTCATTCTCTGTCCAGGGTATACCCTGTCAACAAAATCAGAACCGTCATATGTTGAAGGCGTACACACTTCAAAGAGTACTGGTAAACGTAAACAGTCAATTGAAACATATACTGTAGAATATCTACATAAATAACTAATGAATATTTAGCTAGAAAGCAATTTGTAAATTCCTCTTCCCAAATGTCTATAAAAAAAACTCTCTGATGTCTTGGGGCAGACTGGAGTGGATTGGAGAGTGAAGTGATTATATCCACATAGGACATTTTTTTTTTTTTATATATATTTTTTTTCCCCCATACAGTCAAAAACATACATGCTTGCAACGTACAAAACAACCAAACATAAGAGGTACCGTGGTGCTCAAAAGTTTGCATACCCTGGCAGAAATCGTGAAATTTTGGCATGGATATTGAAAATATGACTGATAATGCCAAAAAAATAGATTTTTGACTTATTGTAAAATCTATTCCTCCATGTTCATTGACAAACAAAGCTCCTGATTGTCTTAACCATTGGGTTATATTGCCCCCTACAGAAGTTGGACACTAGGTAGAAAAAAAGCTTGACTACGCCTATGGGCAGTCACAGGGGGTTTACTCCCACTCTCACCTATAGGCACTCAGTTTTGTTACAAGCAGTGTCAGAAGAAATCCAAGGGGCTCCCACCACCAAAAACACCGCCCATATATGCTTCACAGTCATAGCCGTCGCTATTAGTAATGAGAAACCACTAGATAATGGCCGCCAAGGCTACACAAACATGGCCGTCGAATCTACAGCACACAGGCTACAAGAAAATGTTGCCCTGTGTGGCTCCCGGAGACCAGAAGGGGTCCCAAGAGCCCGGAATACGACACCAGCAGGAAGGGGGACCCTGGTAGGAGCCTTCACTAGGTACAGCCCCCTTCCATAAGCTGATCATCCTGTTCCCCCCCTCCCCCAATCGCTAGCTCAGCACCCCAGACCGACATGAAAAGGCGATAGGGCCACCCCAAAACCCTCTAGGGATAGAGGGGGGGGGGGGGACAGCTACTTACCAAACCAGGAACAGGGTGGGCACAGCTCCAAATAGAATCTCCTCTCCATCAAAATGGGGGGGGGGGGAGGTGACTGTGGGCCAGGAGGGAGGAACGCTGCGACTCAGGCCAGGGCCAGGTCGTATGCAAACTCGCAGGCTAGCCCTGTTTAGTGGGGCTCTGTTGCTGCCAACCTAGCGCAGAGCTAAAAAGCCTGCGCAAGCTTGTTGGCCAGACTGGGGTGACCACTGTATTTTTGAAAATATCCAGTTAGTCTCCCAGTTCAGCAGCTGATTGTAGATTCTCACAGGAAAAATAGAAAAATCCATTAAGAATGAAAAAATTGCAAGGATCTAGGTCCTTACTCCTGACTAGGCAGAAAAAAAAAACTGAGTGCCTATGGCTGAGAGTGGGAATATACCCCCTGGGAGTGTCCATAGGCGTAGTCAAGTTTTCTGCCTAGTGTCCTACTCTTGTAAGGGGCCGTATAACCCCATGGTTAAGAAGATCAAGCTGCAGTGTCCATCAATGAACAATAGAGAAAATGTATTTTATTTAAGGATCGTAATCATATGAAGCCATTTATTATCAAATTTATTTCACTATACAAATCGAAGGAATCACATAATGACCATCTAATCTACGGATCTAAAAAAAAAAAAAAAATCCTTTCAAAACCGGTACCAGCTCTGGGTGGGGACAGGTGAGCTGACTCACATTCTGGTTTATTCCATCACTGACATTTCCATGAAATCTCTCTAAGATCCCATGTCTCTCTCCCTCTAGCCATGGATGCTGGCAAGCCCTCTAGGTCCTGTCACTTCCCCACACTGCGTTACATATTAAAGTAGCAGACCCCCCCTGTAATGATTTATACATTTTTTCGTCTTATTTGACATGCCTATTGCCCAACACAATGGGCGTAAGGTCATTGTGAATCATCACTCGCCTCTATAGGGATTCTGTATACCAGTAGCTCCAGAAGAAGCTTGATTCCTCAAGCGAAACATGTAGGGCATCTGGCTGAATGAATTATCCCTAATTTTAGGGCTGTACTAACCACACTCGAGGACATTAATAGCTTTATCTTCTGGCATCATCTTCGAGCTATGTAGGATGTAATGTATAGTATTCTTACACCACCACGTTTCATGTGTTATGCAATTATTTACTTTACTACTGATGTACATTTATGTTCTACTGTCAAGGTACATTCAGGCGTTTTTCTATGTATGGATTGTATGTATAAATAATCACTCCCCCATGTAGGGGCCTTTCCCTTGTTTTTATATATCAATAAAAAAGTTTTTTACTTCTCCCTTACTTGTGCCTATAAAGTCCATTTAACTTTCCTCAATGTTCGATATATGAATTAGGATGTGGCACATGTTTCTTTAACACTATTGCGCCCTTATTTGCTGCTATACTGGCTGCGCAGTACATCCATTTATTCACTATTCATAGAGCAGGACAATTGGGAGAGAATAGGAGCATGCATTCAAATGAATGAGAAAAATTTCCACCAATTTCTGAAAGGGATACATAATCAATACACACATATTGGCATCTAATCATTATTTGTATACAATATCCCACAAATAAACCCATATTCCCATGCCCACCCAATGAAAACAACCTTTAATTATTACTTGGGCCACACTGGCACAACCCAGATAAAGTAAAAGTAAAACCCAATCCCTGAAATCTCCAAACACTTGACCATTTCAAAAGTATCTGACAATCTCACACTGACTGGCTTTTAATGTTAGTCACCACAAGGGCACACAGAAAACAATTGGTGCGATTTGTGGTGCAGTGCGGAAATCGGGGAAAAAAAAGCCATGCCGTATCTATTTGCAGTGCAGAAAATGACATCTCATATTGCGGACACAAAAAGTGTCACTTTTTGTAAGAAAAAAAGTAAACAGACCCCTGTGGGATGCTGCATTTTTCTATGTGGGATTGTGTTTATAAGCCCTTAAAATCTGCAGCTTTTCCAAGAATACTACCTGATGAATATGCAAGGAAGTCGGACAACTGTACTTTTGCATGGTCACCCTGCCGTGGTTAAAGGGGTTGTTAAGGCAGCGCTCCTAATCACTGCCAGCCCCTCTGCTAGGATAACATGTAGTATATGCTGTATGCCGTTTTGTAAAATTCATCTTCAAAATACCTTAATCCTTCTCCCCGATCAGTGGTCACGTGACCACCCGCCGCTCTCTTTCTCCGATGTATGTACTATAGACTAAGGGGGCGAGATCTCCCTCTGTTATCTGCTGGGCAGTCACGTGACCTTCCTCTGTAGTGTATAGGGGGGGAGAGGAGGGCACAGGAGAACAGATTGCAGGGCTGCGGATGACGAAGGCACGTAAACTGACCTCGGTGTCAGAGCGGAGCAGTCATGATATACTTGGTCAGTTTACAGGGGGGGGGGGGGGGGAGGGCAGAACCAGGCAGAATCAGCCAGGTATTACAGGTGATAGGAGGGGCCAAATGACACAGCACAAGCACTGTGCGGTTATTCCTGCTTTAATGGGATGGAATCTTTTTTTTTTTTGGTAACAGACGCTTTAACACAACAAGTGGCTGTGTGAACACATTACAGTCGCACAGCCCACTGTTATCAGGAGGCCGTTTCTGAATAGCTGTGCAACCAACACTAAAGAGGTGGTAGAGAAAGGCTAAAACAATGTGGAGATGCAATAACGTTTAAAAAAAAAAAAAAAGCGAATTGTTTAATACCCTGTTAAGGTTTAGTTCTACTTCATTTCTCTTTTAAAGTCACATTGGTATATAGTGCTATATAATTAAATAGCAAGTCAGATCTTACCAGCTGTAGAATGTCCTCGTCTTTTGGCATCACACTAAGTTCTAACGTTGAATCGCTGCAACACAATATTATGCATTGTCATTTAACATTTGGTCAGATTAGTAATGTACTACTATATTGCAGCAGCATTAACAAGTACAGTACTTTTCTGTATTTGTGTACACACCCCCCTGCTAGTTCCAGCTGTGCACACTGCTGGAGGGTTCTGGGGAAAACAATTCCCGGTTTATACATCATGGTATAGCTTAGAGGAATGATGATTTAGAAACAGAAGTAACACTGTGCAATAGGTTTTGCTTTACAGTGCAACGCACTTGCCTCAACCTACCCTAAGCTTCACAACTCAAATTTGGCATACAGAGGTGTTGCGGGTTAATTACTTTATTAATGTTATAGGTTTAAAGTGGTTCATATTTACTTTATTGACTGCTAGGACGAAGACTACCCATGTCCTGGCAACCAATGATAAAGTCACACTGAACTGACAGTAGGTGCAGCCTGATTGGGAACTCAGAGAAATGTTTTCCATCAGGTCTGCCTTGCCTGTGATTGACCGCCAACAGCAGTGAGCCGGCGACAATGTCGCTGTTCAGTCTGACAATACCTATGGAATCAGCCCACTTCCATCAACTGTCAATCATAGGCAAGGCTGAACTGATGGGAGTTCCCTGTAAATCTCTGTCCACCCGACAACTCAAATTAACGGCTGCTGCACCTGTTGGGTTGACAGAGGTTGATGGCAAACTCTGAGATGAGTTCGCCATCAGGTCCACCTTGTGTGTGATTGACAATGCACAGCAGTGAGTGGATTCTTAGGCCGAAATTGGACCGAATAGCAGATATGGATCCACCCACTGCTGTGCACTGTCAATCAAGTGTAAAGTGGACCTAGTAGGGAATAAAGCCCCGTACACACGTACTGATCGTCGGCCGAACGATCGGCCGTCTTTTGTCCAGGGCTGTTGTGTCTGTTGAAAAATGAAAAAGACTGCACACAAATTTTGTCGGCCAACAACAGCCGACTGCAGAAGTGATGTCATGTGATGGATAACTTTCCTTGTCTTTTTTTCTTTTCTGAGCATGCCCAGTCTTGCTAATCTGCTGTCTTTTGGCCGAAATCTGTACTGACTGGCGAACAATCGGCCGTTCTGGTGTTGACCAACAAAAATTTTAATGCCTGCATGACAGATTCTGTTCGGCCGAAAATGCGGTGTCGGCTGTCGGAAGCATCATACTAACAAGCTTACAAATCGGCCGATTGGTCTTCGGCCGAATATTTACGGCCGACAATGGGTACGTGTGTACGGGGCTTTAGTCCCTCAGTTTCCCCATCAGGCTTCGAGCAAAACTTCTTAATCATGCACCTGTCAGTGTGATGGCTACAGTGGCTGGGAAGGGAGGGAATGTGCCAACCCCAGTCTCTTAACGATGGATTTCAAATTTCATTGAGGTTCAGTACTGAAAGTATCACAGAGAGGTACATGAATCAGGTGCAGGCACTGACATTTTGGTGCTGCACTCCAACAAATTCTAAAGGGTGTATAGGATAATCTTCATGAATTCCCCAGGATGTGTGACCAGAGATATTAAAATGAGGCATTTTTGCCCAGCTTTAGTTAACTGGTCACATCAGTCAGTTGAGTTTGTTTATTTTGGGGAGATCTCTAGTGGCTGAAACAAATGTGGTTTGCCTATAAATTACCTGATGCTGCTAACTTGATTGACGACTAAAAATCATATTTTTATCAGAGTACTTTGGGATGAAGTAATCAAATGAATCTTGTCCACATTATTGAATTCAATTATTGCATGTAGCAGGTTGCAGGTTTTGCACAGAAGCTTGATTTAGTACTATTTATGCACTGTACAGTCAGTTTTTGAATTGCACTGTACGCTACTTTACAGGTTTATACCTCATATTTTATGATATTGTCACAGCTGCTATTGTAAAAAAAATGTAAAAAGGTTTTGTTATCCCACAGCAGGGATTGGGGTTTTAGGCCCCATTTAAATTTGTGCAAGCATTTACATATTATATAAAAAACATATGTTTGGGGGTTCTGAGTAATTTTCTAGCAAAAAAAAAAGATTGTTGGAGAGAAATGTCAATTGTCAAAAACTGCCTACTATAATTTTTTTCCACTACACTTTTTTTAATTTGGTGAATGAGCATTGGTACTCATATAGGTAGGGAGGTTGGGATCCAGGGGTCTTGTTAAAGAGAGCTTCCAGATTCTGATAAGCCCCCCAAAATCACTGGCCAGTATTGTGGGGAAGAGGCCCTTGTGTATGGGGACAAGGTGCTTTGGCCCCCTGCACCAAAACACCCCCCCCCCATGCCCGGCCCGCAGAGCCCACAACCACTGGAATGGGTTGTGGGGGAAGAGGCCCTTGTCCCCCATGGAGGCAAGTTGCTTTGCCTTGGGGGGGGCACGCTGTTTTTTTAATTTATTTTTGATTACCGCAATTCTTTCAATACATTCAGCTGCCGGTGGGGAAACCATGCTGATGAGACATCGGTTAAGGATGCGGTGGCCGGCTTCACAGCCCAACTCCTTAACAACCTGCTGCTCTTCAAACAGAATTTGAATAGGTCGTTTAATTTTCGACCTATTCGAATTTGAATCGTTATGAAAATTTGGAATTCGTTAGAAAATACTGAAGCCAAACTAAACTAAATTTAATTTTTTCATTCTGCACATGTCTAGAGACTTTGTAGAGCACAAACAAAACAATCGCATTTGTCAAAGCAAAACGTAACAAAGTCACACTCATGCAAAGTTGCATGGTAAAGACACAATGGAAATCGCAAAATTCTTAAGTCACACAAATCTACATAGGACTGTGTTGAAGGGGATACATACCTGTTCTGAATTAGTGCAATGACTTGAGAATATGTCTTCCCAATGATACTTTCCCCATTCACCTTTATGATTCTGTCCCCTAGAATAACAAAAAAACATTACTAAATACAGCTCATCACTCAAGTTAATATGCTACAAAAATATGGAGGAAAAACAAATCTGTGCTGCTTTTAGATTCTGTCAGCTTTCCAAAAAAAAAAAAATCTAAGAAAAGGGGCACCTATGTGATAAAAATAAATTCCAACTGTTATGCTGCTCCTCAAACCAGGCTGGAACCGCAGCTCTAGTCCTAAAATAATTACTATAGTCAATCCTTTCCCTAGAAACGACAGAGGATAGCAACTGCAGAGTAGGGGGAAGGGGCTTTTATGTTTTTTAAATAAATTCTATATTATATAATCCAAAAGAGCACGGCACTCACGGGTCTTGAAAGGTGAACACACACTGAAGGTTTTATTTTGACGAGGCACAAGCTCGTCTTCCTCAGGACAATAATTTGGTTCCTTACTTTATTTTATTTTTTTTCCAAAATATTTTTATTTGATAATAACATGAGTAACAGTCAGGTAAAGACAAACATATGTGAACATTTGTGGACAATAAAATCCAGTCTTCATTACAGAGTTTTCTAATACAGAACTCAACTATCGAGAAATACAATTTGAATCAGATAACTATCCGAGGTAAACATAGCTACAGTGTAGCAAAAGGAGTATTTAAGTAAGTGTAATCAAAGAATTATAAGGATTATTGACATTGTTGTCATATATTAGAAACTAATAGTAAGTAGTGAATGATATAATGTTCTCTGGGATTTCCATGAGTTTAATAATGGTTAAAGAGGAAGTAAACCCTCCTCAGGAAGTTGTACCTATAGGTAAGCCTATATTAAGGCTTACCTATAGGTACTGTAAATATCTCCTAAACATGTACCGTTTAGGAGATATTTACCTTTAATGCAGCCAGTGACGTCACTGGCGCATGCGCTCTGAAGGAACGGCAGATCGTGCCGTTCCTTCAGAGCCCCGTGCCGTGACCGTGCGTGCGCGGGAGTGACGTCACCGCGGCTCCGGCCAATCAGATGGCCGGATGCCGCGATCCCGGAAGACGGGCGACTATACATGTCGCCCGTCATACAGGTAAGCGGACGGCACGGCGGGGGCTCGTTCTAAGGTAAGTATTTCATAATGAGCTAGTATGCGATGCATACTAGCTCATTATGGGTTTCTCTTTCAGGTTGTAAAGAAGACAAAAAAAAATTTCTTGGTGTACAACCTCTTTAAGAACAAAAAGAATCTGTGAAGGACCTCTGGATGCTGTTGGGTTCTAGCTAGAGGATCTTGGATGATAGCGCTACTGCTAAAATCGCGTGTAAGGTCAGGGAGGAATGCCGCGCAACCGTGAGGAAGCCCAGCCTTTCCCCCCAGTCTGTTTATGGAATGTCTGTCTAGTATGTAGTAATGAAACGAAGAGGAAGGGAAGGAGAGAAGAGGAAAGAGGAAGGGAGGGTAGGGGGGGGGGGGCAGGAGGAAAGAGCATCCGTCTGCTTCCGGTCTCTGCCCCAGGCGAGCCCCAGATCAGAGAGAAAATGGGTTTACAGCGTATGGAGTCTTAGGAATGTGATAAGGTGGATATCGTTAATGTCCAAGGAGTAATCTATGGTGGAAGCAAGGAACCTCTCACAATCATCCCTTGTTTAGGGGTGAGAGGGACCCGCCACACAATATTATCGGTAGGTGTGGAGATGAACTAGATCGTAGGATCAAATTAATAGGGAATAGGAAAAGGCATATCGTCCGTTGGACAGGACACTGTAATGCAGGCAGAATCCTGGTTTTAATTAAGGTTATGGTTTATATGTGACAGATATGTGGCTGAGGTCTGGAAATGGGTCCAAGGACTCCAGATATGTGCATGTTTGGCAGTCGTATCTCGTGCTATGGAGATCAATTCCTCCATTTTTGCTATTTTGTCGACTCAGAAATGGAGGGGGGGGGGGGATCAGGTGACTTCCAATGTAAGGGAATGCAAGCTTTCGCTGCGTTGAGTAAATGTGGTATCAGGGTTTTGCTGTATTCTCTGGCTAGGGATGTCTGAATGATGCAGAAGAAATTGTACTGGGGGGTTCCTTACTTTATTGATGTTTTATTTATTTTTGTCTTTTTTTTTGTTCTCCCAAATTTGGACATTTCCTATGATTGTTTTTAGCTGGAACTTTGATATTTACACTTGATGTCATGAGAATGGGTGAGAATGATGGGAGGGGTTTTAGGGTATACATGTTTTGCTTTACTTGTTTGGAGCCCTAAGGAAGACTAGCTTTGTGTCGAAATAAAACCTTCATTGTGTGTTTACCTTTTAAGACCCGTGAGTGCCGCTCTCTTTTGGATTATATGCACTACAGGCTGTGCACGCAGTCCCATTTCTGATCTGACATTTGTGCAGTGACAACCATTGGATATATGAAGGAAAAAATTTTAAAAAAATTACATGCATTATATATGCACCACTTTGCTGAGAAAATTGTTGCAATTACAAATGTTTAGGCTCTCTCATGTTTATTTCTTTTGTTTGAATTGCTGTGACACAAAAGTGGAGAAACAAAAAGCCAAATCTTACACATTCCACGCAAAACTCTAAAAATGGACTGGACAAAATTTTTGGCATCTTCTCAAAATTGTAAGAAATAATTGCCTTCCAAGTTTGTGATGCTCCTGTAATTCGTAATTAAACTCACTTGTATCAATTGACAGGTGCTGACAATATAGAAATCACACTGACAACCACTTAAAATGGTGAAAATGGATTCAACCTTTCTGTTGTGTCTGTGTGCGACTCGGAGCATGGAGAAGAGAGAGCAGCAAAGAATTGTCCGAGTATTGGAGAACAAAAATTGTGGAAAAGCATGGGCAATCTCAAGGTTACAAGTCCATCTCCAGAGATCCTAATGTTCCTGTGTCAACTGTGCTTAACATTGTCAAGAAGTTTACAGACCTGGACTTGAACAAAAGAGAAAAAATTAAAGACTGCAACGGAGGATTGTTTGGTGGAGCCTTGAGCTACTTCCAGACAAATTCAAGCAGTCCTTCAGGCACAGGGTACAACTGTCCGCTCGCACTTTACGTCGCCATCTGAATGAAAAGCAATGCTATAGTAGGAGACCAAGGAGGACCCCACTGCGGACACAAACATAAAAAAGCCAGATTGGAGCTTGTCAAAACTTACCTGAGGAAGCCAAAATCATTTTGGGAGAAAGTGCTTTTGGACAGATGAAACAAAAATTACAGCTTTTTGGTAAAGCCCATAATTCTGTTTTTAGAAAAAGAAATAAGGCCTTAAAAAAAAAAAAACACAGTCCCCTACAGTCAAACATGATGGAGGTTCACTGGTGTTTTGGGGTTGCTTTGCTGCTTCAGGCGCAGGATATCTTGACCGTGGGCATGGCATTTTGAAATTTGAAGACTACCAAAGAATTCTGGTTTGCAACGTAGGGCCCAGTGTCAGGGTGTGGAGTCCCTGTCAGAGGTCAAGGGTCTTACAACAAGACAATGAACCAAAGCACACGTCAGAAAGCACCCAGATATTGTTTAAGACAAAGCACTGGAGAGTACTGAACTGGTTGCCAATGAGTTCAGATCTAAATCCCATAGAGCACCTGTGGAGAGATCTCAAAACAGCAGTTGGAAAAGGGAACCCTTCCAATCTGAGAGACCTGGAGCAGTTGGTGATAGAAGAGTGGTCCAAAATTCCAGTAGAGAGGTATAAGAAACTAATTTATGGTAACAGGAAGGAGGAACCTGACCCTTAATTTAACAGGCCTGAATCATGGTCTGTCTGATCCATCTGGAAATGGTCACAGCAGAAGCATCGTAATCCTGACTTCCTAAAAGTCTCTGTAGCTGCCAGGTCCACCCTGATTGCCCGAACCACATCCAGGGAATGCAAGGCAATTTCCCTTGGATGTTTTGGCCTGGGACACAGGGAAGGAAACACAATGTCTTCATTCAAATCGAAATCAGACGACCTTTGGAAGGAACAACAGACAGGGACGGAGAATCACCTTAGCTCTGTAAACCAACAGGTAAGGTGAACGACAAGACAATGCAGCCAGCTCCTACACCCTGCACGCAGAAGTAATAGCCACCAAAAATGCCACCTTCTGGGACAACGTAAGCAGGAGAACCTCACAATATTTTTGAAGAGAGATTCCTGGCTAACTGGAGGCACCAATTTGAGGACCCACAGCGTTAATGGAGACCACACTGGAGAAACCAAGTGTCAAGCTCCCTGAATAGAGGTACAAACCAAGGAAAGTGTGGCCAATGGACGCTGAAAGAAGACCGCCATGGCCGAAACCTGGTCCTTGATGGTATTCAAGGCCAGGTGCTGCTCAACCCCCCTGTTGGAAGAAAGCCAAGTTCCGAGCCAACGAAAAGGAGCGAGGGAGAACACCAAAAGACTAACCCGACGCAATGTACGTCTTCCAAATACGATGGTAGATCTTCCTAGAGGTAGATTTTCTAACCTTTAACAGCGTAGGAATCACTGATTCAGACAACCTATATCCCTCAGCACCTGGCTTTCAACAGCCAAGCCGTTAAATCAGTGACTGCAAAGCAGGATGACAGATTGGTCATTGAGAAAGCAGATTATCCCCAAGAGGAAGTTTCCAAGGAGAGCGACCAGATTAGCGCACCAAGACCGGCAAGGCCAGTCTGGAGCCACCAGAAAGACCGGAATCCCTTGCAGCCTCAATCCTGCACAAAAGTCTTGGCAGAAGTTTGAGAGGGAGGGGGAAGGCATAAAATCAGACGATACTGATGCCAAGGAGCCACTAATGCGTGTGCGGCGTCGACCAGAGGATCCCGAGACCATGCCACAAACCTCTGTACCTTCCATGGAATGTGTACAGCAGAGAGGACTGGAACGATCGTCCTGCCCACCTTAGAATGCCGGCTACTTCACAATCCACCAGGAAACTTCTCGTGCTCCCATGGTGATTGACATAGGCCATGGCTGTGGCGATGTCTGATTAAATTTGTACCGGAAACCCCTGAAGACGAATTGTCCAATGATCCAGACAAAGTCTGATCGCTTGGAGTTCCAGTCAGCAAGTCTGGACTCTTCCCTAGTCCAGACCCCCTGAGCACAAGCTGTGCCAAGGATGCCTCCCCACACAAAGGCTGGCATCCGTGGGGACAACCGCCCAGTACAGGGAGAGAAGGATTTCCCTGTCGAAGTGCCGGAGAATGAAGCAACCTCTAGAGACTGGATTCTTGACCCATTTCATCAGAATCTTTTTGCAGAGATCTCGTGCTGAACTGTGCAAATGGAACCGTTTTGAAGGTAGACACCATCAGGCCCAGCACCCGCATGCAAGCCCGGAGGGATGACCATCTGCTGGACAACAGAAGCTGAATTTCCTCCTCTGGAGTTTTTCCAGAGGAAACAACACTGACTGAGGTGAATCCACCCAGATAGTCCAGTTTTGTGCAGACTTCTGAAGGTTCAGAATCCAACCGAACTCCCTCAGAGATCGCAGAGTAATCTCCAAGGTGTCCATCAGAGCAGTCAGGGACTCTGCTCACAGAAGATTGTCCAGGTACCTTAGTACCGCGAGCCCCCACTGACACAACAATGCTAGAACTGGGGCCAACACTTTGTGAAGACCCGAGGAGTGGAGGCGAGACCCAAGGAAAACGCCACAAATTGATAATGCTCCTCGCCCACGGCAAAGCAGAGGAAATGTTGGTGACCAGCACATATTGGAATGTGAAGGTAGGCGTCCTTGATGTTGATAGAAGAGAGAAAATCCCCCAGATGTTGGGAGGCCACTACCGTGCGAATGGATTCCATTTGGAACTTCTGTACCTGCACAAAGCAGTTTAGCACCTTGAAGTCCAGAATTGGATGTACCCTGCCTTCCTTCCAGGGAACTGTAAACAAGTTTGAGTAAAACCCCTGAAAACATTCCGAAGCCGGTACTTGGACAATCACCCCATAAAGTAACAAGTCTTGCACTGCCCCAAAGTGACCCCATAAGTGATCGGAGGACAAGTACAGTTTGGAAGGGAAGAACCTTTCTGGAGAAAAAGACCAAAACTCCAACTTGTAGCCGGACCAAATGACTTCATGGACCCACTTGACCTTACCAGAGAGGTCCACGAATCCGGAAATCAGAGAAGACGTCCCCCCACCCAAGATACTGGTGAAGGTGCCCCTTCATGCAGGGGAAGCCTTGTTTGCAGGTCTGGAAGAGCCCCTCGTGGCTTGCCAGACCAGGTATTCTTGGAACCTCCAGGAGAGGCTCTCAAGGACTTATTCCTTGAGGGACGAAAAAAGCCTCTTATGAGCCAAGAAGAATGGCTCACGTCTACGACAGGGCTCCTTGCCCTCGGTAGCCTGCGGAAGAAGAGTACTCTTTCCCCCTGTAAGACCCTTACTGATGTCATCCAAGGAAGTACCCAACAGGCGATCCCCAACAAATGGGAGATCAGATAAGGCCTTCTTAGAAGTCTGATCGGCAGGCCAGCATTGTCAGCCAGATAAGGCGCCGAACGACCATAGCTGATAAAGACAACCTAAAATCAAAAGAGCCGCATGCAAAGAGGCATCACAGATAAACTGTAGCCCCTGGATAAACTGATCCACCAGCTCTGCAAAGGCAGGGGGAAGCCGTTTCCCCTCCAGGTCCCAGCGTAAAAATTTAGCCCACTAGTCAGTTTGCGACACCAGGGCAATAGTAAATACCGGCCTTAGCCGAACCAGCCTTCGTGAAACATATGGCAGGCCAGAGCCTCAGCTCTCCTATCAACTGGATCTTTAAAGGCCAAGGACTCCTCAACCAGAATTAAGGTAGCTTTATTTAACCTTGAAACCGATGAGTCAACTACAGGTGGGACTGTCCACTTTTTTAATCAGGGAATCCTTATAAGGATAACGCATAGCAAAATGCTTAGGGACCACAAGAGTTAATTTTGGACAACCCCACTGTTATGTGACAATGTTGTCAAAGTAATCGGGAAAGGGGAACAACCCCCGCCACAGTGGAGGACCTGTGGTGCTAAATCGGGCTGGCGCCTCAGACGCAGCATCTCTGCCATGTTTAAAATTTCACGCTCTAACAAAATCAGTGCATCCACCAGCGTCTTTTCATGCACGGCTAGAGGAGCAGAGGAAACATCCTCACTGTCTGAGCACTTAGGGTGCGTGGATGCAGACCCAGTAGTATGACTCACGTCCGCATTGGCCGGAACAGATTCAGGATCTGATGAAAACCTGGAAAAACAGGGGAGGGCCGCCGACTGCAATCCCGCAACGGGGTTGCCGACCCAGGGTTCACGAATAGACCATCTACTGGACTCCTCAAAAAAACAAGGGGGGGGGGGGTCGCCCTGTGAGCCCCTCTCTAGAGCCTGCACAATAGGAAATAGCCCCCTTAAAAAGGGGCCATCCGCTTTGACACAGGCAGGGTATCTCGATGGTCCTGGAGCGCTAAAAGGGGTAGGTGCCCTCCACAATGGCGGAATGTTGGCATCAAAAATTAAACCCTAGTAGGCCACAAGCCGCGGCCTCAATTTTTGTGGATGCCCAGCTGTCTGGGCCTGAGCCTCAGCTGAGCTGACCACCCAGGGGCAGCAAAGGAGAGGGTGGATGCCCAAACAAAGGGTAGTGGCTTCAGCCACCCTCACTGGGGCCGCCCCGCATAGCTCCCGACCAGTAGGCCACAAAGCTGCAGCATACATTTGGGGCCGGATCCATCTGCTCCCCCAGCCCAAAAACTGTAGCAGGGAGCCCAGAGGACATCCCTGCCCTAGTCAGCAACCCCCAGGGTGGCAGGGGAATCCTGCTCCCCCCCCCCATTGTGCATTGAGTTCTGCTTGAGATGGAACATAGATGAGATAGTCACGGATGACTGCAGGACTGTGGAAGATGGAGAGGACACCAGTGTAGATATTAAACTGTGAACATTGGCTGACTGTAGAGACTTCCAGGATTTTCAGTATGTGGACCAGAATCTACGAGCAGTTGTTGATGACTGGAGATACTTGCAGAAATTCAGGGCTGTCGCAGAGAGATCACCAGTATACTAAATGAACTGGGAAAATCTGTGCTCACCAACTCACAGAAGAGACTTCCATGATTTCGGTATCTGGCATAAATATACAAGCAGCAGTTACAAACAAACAGAAACCCCATCCACACTCTTCAGGACACTAGCAAAAACTAAGACATGCTGGTTGTGGGCATAATTATCCTGTGCCGGACAATTTCTATTTCACCTTTCGGCAGCAGTATAACCCAAAGGCCTTCCTCGGCCTAGAAGGGCAACCGAAAAAAAAAGCCAATAAAAGCAATAGGTCAGCAGAAATTTCTAATGATTTGTATTCAAGTTGCTAAGTGACTGACATTTTCCAGCATTTCAAGCTAGCTACAGAAGCTCTTCATGTTATTCAATGCAGTTGTCTGAGATTGTGATTTGTAAATGCAGATAAGCACTGTAATCAGCTACAACAGCAACTCCATATTCAACTAGGAATCACTACAAATTTCTGCTACATACGGTAGTTTCTAGTATGACATGGCTCTAACAGCGTTGCTGTCAAATGCTGGCTTTTGCATTCAAATGCAAGAGCACTCAAAACACATGCATTTGAATGCAAATCACAGCAAACGATTGGCTTTCTATTGTGGCGCAATGTTTCAGTACAACATCCTAGTTTGGCTGGAAAAAAAACCCAACCATAAAAAAAAAAAAAAAAAAAAAAAAAACACACCACAACATTCATTCAGGAAACAGGAGGATTGCCTCTTGAACACATGAAAGCCATTGCTCTGCTGCCCTCTAAAAATAAATCCAATGAAAATAGCTTTTTTTAGAGGTAGGTATAGACTGAAAGAGAGACCAATGTGAAAGAGGCTTTCCACCACCTGAAGTTGTGTATGGTGTGGGTCTAAATGTTGTGTGCGATGTTAGGAGAAGGCCTCAGCTTTTATCTTCAGAGTATGGTAGGTTGACTACAACACTCCATCATCTGTTACATTCTGTGTGTGGTTACTCTAGTGCAGTTGTCTCCAAACCTTAGGGGGCTGATCTGTTTCCAGCGGGAATAGAACATTTTTTCTGGCATCAGGGAGTGAACAGTGCCCTATTGTTGGTTTCAGAGGGAGGAATGACACCCCATTGTTGATGTCAGCGGCAAAAAGTATGCACTATTTTTGGTGTCAGAGGGCAGAATAGTGTCTCATTTCAGTGGGATGAATAGTGCCCCAAGAGCCAGATAAGGGCAAGCAAAGGACCACAGTTTGGAGATTCCTGCTATAATGGAGTCAAGAAAAGTGTAATTTAATCTTTGATATATTTAACAATATGCACTTTCCATTATCCAACCCACCAGTAAATTGCATAGTTTTTGATAGCTGCAGCTGGTGCTTTCCTTGGTCAGGAGGAAAAGCTCAGAATTAATGCCAACCGCTCATTTAAGTGCCTGCGAGAGTATGCCCCGATTCACGTGTGTGATTGCGGAGATCGCATGTAATTCAGAGCGCACTGCTCCTAAATTACATGCGATCTCATGTGCAGTGCGAATTTCAGCCACTTTGTATAGCTGAATTTGCACCGCATCCGCACTAAACTCGCACATGGGGCTTTTTTTTATTCACAGCAGAATCGGATCGCATAGTGGTTCACACGTGTGCGATCCGATTCTGTGCGAACTTGCAGATCGCACTGCGATATGCGAACGCAACTGGGGGTGTCGTTAACTTTTAATTGACACCCCCTGCGTATCGCATATAGCAGTGTGAACTGCAAGAGATGCGGATGCGATGCGGGATCACGCTGTATATTCGCAGTGTTCCCGCATCGCACAAATGTGAACCGGCACTAAAGCTGAAAGTCTGTTTGGCTATTTTTCCGCAAGCAAACCAAATACATTTCCCTCTGATAACAGAAATATTTAAAATAGTTTTTGAAAAAAATAGACCTATAACCTTAAACCATGTCAGACAAAAGGCATACAAAGGTTTAAGAATACCATTTCAGACATTTTTAAGAACAAACGTCATTCTGAATCTGAAGTTGTTCTTTGATGTAACCATTTCAAAGACTTGCTTTTATTTTCAAGACATTTAGAAAATCATTTTTTTATTTTAATAAGCTTTGCGAAAAGTTGATTTCCAAAAGATAGAAAAAAAAAATCCAGCAATAACTAATGCTGAACTCAAGCCTTGCCTTTAACATTGCATAGTTGTATGGGCTTCTTTTCTGTACTGAAAATGCTTACTCCAATTTTGCTGCATACTGTGATCATTAGAGGCTGCAGTAAGTAAAGTTTTGTAGCCGACTTACAATATGTGGCTTTCCTTGCTTTGATTCCATGTGGATATTCAATTATATATATATGGTCCTTATTGTCCTTCCTAATCTTGGAGAGAAAGCCAGCCTGACTTATTGGAACCAATGGGTGTGAACTTAATGCTCCTGGTGGAAGTATTTTTAACAGGAGAATCAGACTCTGTAGTGTTTTTTTTTTTTACTCTGGCAAGAGTGCATTTCTTACAATGGTGACGGCTCACGTGGGGACTACATTAATGGAGTTGCACGATCTCTGCACAATATCAGTGATGTTTTCCTCAAGACATACATCAGATTTGGACAATTTCATACATTCCCAATTACCTTTGCTAGATTTCATTTTGATATGGACATTTGTTTTTAGCAATTTATCTTCACTATGCTAACATGGCAACATATACGATGCATTTGCAGTAAGTAAAGCCTAGTACACACTCCCCCCCCCCCCCCCCCAACCCAGCGGGCTAAACTAAAAAAAAAACAAAAGACTGACGAACCCTGGAGGAGCCGCTGTACTAACAATCCGATGTTAGAACAGCGATCTGCTATGCTATTGTGTTCTGACAGGGGGACTGCCCCTCTCTGCCAGAACACACTGGTCAAAACCAGCTATTGGCAGAGACTGAGAGCCCTAATCGATTGCCAATCGGCAGACTTTTTTTTGGTCATGCCCCTTCAACAGACGCCATTGGAACGGCTGGCTTCTGTCAAACCGGCTGCCGTACACACTGGCTGAATGTCGGGTGGTTTCTATTGAAACAGCCGATGCCGCCCAATATTCGGCCCCCGTGTATGGCCCTTAAGATAAAGCTGTCGACTGGAAGACTTTTGGCATTAACTAGCCATTTCCTCCCCACCCTTACTGTTCCTTGCCCATCTTTTTCATATATTTGATTTCCTCTCTTATTGGTGGAGAAACAGTATTTCGTTTACCTAGAACACCAACCCCTCCAGATTGACACCCGCACATCAAGGTATTTTGATCTTTGCATAACTTCTCCCAAAAGTCAGACCAATACTTAAATGGCAATGGGTCTAAACTAAGGTATGTAATGAAACTGATTTTAAAATGTTATTAGCATGGAAAAGGTAAAAATCTAATATACAAATAATAAAGTACCTGTACACAATCCTGCTAGGTGTGCCGGACCATTTTCCTTAACTTGCTTAACAAATATGGTGTCCATTGGCTCCAGTCGGTTTCTTTGCCTTCCTAAAAGAAAAATATATATAATATTTTAACATTGAATAATCCAGTGCCATAGCTTAATGTGTTTTAGAATATATTGCACAGCTTAAAAAAGCAATGAAAGCTTTTGTAGCTTGATAGCCAAAATGCATTAAACAAATCCACAGAGAAAGTATACAATACAAACCAAATGATCAGCATTCCTTAATAGCTTCAGTGAATTACATAACACTCCCTCCCCCCCCCCATGAAATGGAATAGGTGGTGTTCTGTAGTCGTGTCCTGGGGAGACAACACTGCTCCTGCACAGATACAGTACAGTGAGCGAGCACTAGAAGTGCGTTACTGGCTGGATAATCCAGTGAAAATAAAAAAAATAAAAAAATGAATTCAGCCGCCACATCTAAGGGCAGATAAACTGCAATATATTCAATGTTTTTGGCTCGGATATACTTTGACATTTTAAAAAAAGTATGTAAGCACATACTATCTTTAAGAGAGTGTGTCAACCAAGGTTTTAGAGTTGCATTGTAAGACTGTAGTGTTCACATCAATTATGTTTTTATTACACCATATGAATCTCAGAAGAGAGGCTAGGGGGCATTCAAGTGGCAAAGTAAAGAAGTTCACCATTCATAAAGCTCTAAATTATAATTGTAGTGTCAGACCACCCAAATCTAATATTTTATTTCTGGTTGAATGCTGGGAGCATTTAAGTTGTTGTAAACATACATATTGAAGTGACTATTCTCAGGTAATACACAAACCCACCAATATAAATTGTGCCAGTCCTGCAGTCTCCTCTTTTCTACATCTGTTCAAAGAGCTGAATTAAAGTGAGATTGTAAAGTCTCTTAAAAAATTATATATATATATATAAAAAAAATAAAAAATTATATATGGATTTTGGCTCAGTAGCTGCCAGATACACCCGAATTGCACGAACCACTTCCAAGCTATGCAAGGAAAAGGGATGAGCCGGCTTGGGACACAAGGAAGGCAATGCAATGTCCTCATTCAAATGGAAGTTAGACACAACTTTGGGCTTCTACTGCGACAGGATAGTACCAATTCCGATACCCTGCGGGCTGAGGTAATAGCCACCAAGAATGTCACCTTCTGGGGTAAAGTAGGCAAGGGAATCTCCCTTATATTCTCAAATAGAGGTTTCTGGAGAACCGAAAGCACTAAGTTTAAATCCCACAGTGGCAAAAGAGACTGTATAAGGTGGGTGTGGCCACATGTCAAATCCCTGAATGAAGGTACGAACTAAAGAGTGTATGGCTAGGGGTCGCTGAAAGATTGCCAAGGCAGACACCTGGCTCATGATGGTACTCAAGGCCAACTTCTGAGGAGTCAGACCAAGATAGTTCAGTCGTGTGGACGGAACCAGAGCAGACTTCTGAAGGTTCAGAATCCAACCAAACTGCCTCAGAGTTCGCAGGGTAATCTCCAAGTTGTCTATCAGAGCAGTCGAGAGACTCCGCTCGCAGAAGATCATCCAGGTACCCCAGTACCAAAAACCCCCACTGACGCAACAATGCTAGTACCAGGGCCAACACTTTCGTGAAGGCCCAAGAAGCGGAGGCTAGACCAAAGGGGGGAGGGGGGGGGGGGAGTAACGCCACAAACTGATAATGCTCCTCGCCCATGGCAAAGCAGAGGAAGTGCTGGGGACTGGCACGTGTTGCAATGTGAAGGCAAGCATCCTTGATATCGAGAGAAGTGAGAAAATCCCCTGATGTAGAGACGCCACTAAGGTGCAAATGGACTCGATTCAGAACTTCTGTACCCACACAAAGCAGTTGAGTGCCTTGAGGTCCAAAACTTGATGTACCTTGCCTTCCCTCCTGGGAACTGTAAACAGGTGTGAGTTAAACCCCAGAAAAGAAGTTGGAACCGAGGCAATCACCCCTTGAAGTAACAAGTCTTGCCTTGCCCCAAAGAGGCCCTTCTGTAAGTGATCTGAGGACAAGCGCAGGTTGGAAGGAAGAAACCTTCTGGAGGATAAGACCGAAACTCGACCTTGTAGCCAGACCGAATGACTTTGTGGACCTACTTGTCCTGTACCATGGAGGTCCACGGATCCGGAAACCAGTGAAGACATCCCCCCACCCCAGATAAGAGTGAGGGTGCCTCTTGTGGCTTGCCAGACCAGTTCCTCTTGGAACCTCTGGTGGAGACCCTGAAGGACTTAGATCCCTTGTCTTGAGACCCCGAAGGGACGAAAATGACATGAGTAGAGAAGAATAGCCCCCTTCTATGACTGGGCTTATTTCCCTTGGAAGCCTATGGAAGAAGAGTACTCTTTCTTGGATAACCGCATCCAAAGAGGCATCACAGACAAACTTTAGCCCCTGGACCAACTGATCTGCCAGCTCTGCAAAGGCAGGGGGAAGCGGTTCCCCCTCCAGGTCCCAGGCGTAAAAGTTTTGCCCACTTTGTCAGAGTTTGACACTAGGGCAATAGTAAATACCGTCCTAAGTGCCGAATCAGCCACAGTGAACATATGGCGGGCCAGAGCCTCCCGACCTCCTGTCAGCCGCATCTTTAAAGGCTGGGGACTCCTCAACCAGAATTAAGGTGGCTTTATTTAACCTGGAAACCAGGGAGTCCACTACAGGTGCAACTGTCCACTTTTTAGGCAGGGAATCCTTATCAGGATACCACATCACAAAACGCTTAGGGAACTGCAAAAGTGCATTTTGGACAACCCCACTGTTTTGTGACAATATTATCAAAGTAAGCGGGAAAGGGAACACCCTCACCGCCTTGGAGGGCCTGTGGGTGCCAAAAGGGACCGGCACCTCCAACGCAGCATCAGCCGCATCCTCCATCTTTAAAGTTTTACGCACTGACACAATCAGCGCATCCACTAGCGGCCTCTCCGCTAGAGTAGCAGAGGAATCATCCTCACTATCAGAGCATGCAGGGTGCGAAGGACACAGACCCAGAAGGGTAAATCACATCCGCTGTCGCCGAATCAGATACAGGTGGCGGTTTTTGCTAGCCCATTTTCCCAGGACCAATCCACCTAGGACACCAAGGACTCCAGAACCGCCGTCAGTGCAGTAAGGGATTGCTGGGACCTGGAGGGCCTGGCATCCTTTGCGAGGGGATAAGGTGGGGAAATGTGCTCCAGGGACTGCATTAGTGAAGAGGAGGACCCACAAAAAAAAGTTAACACTGCTAGGGACACCCCCACTGCGCTGGCGGCACCACAGGGTCCAGCACAGAGCTCTACCGCTTCTATAGCAGAGAGAGGGAGAGAGAACCCCAGAAAGACTCACCACCACCGATCAGGCACTTACAACCCCAGGCTAACTGCACACCATGCAGCAATCAGGAAGAGAAAGACCCAGGAGTGTACAGCACAGCGCATGCACGTTGTCACCTTAGGACAAGAAGCCTTGGGCAAGATGCGCATGGGCGTTCAGCAACAGTGTTAATGGAAGTGGCAGGAATCTTCTGTTCCTGACAGGTGTGAGTGGCTTTCTGTGACCTCTGAGCCCATACACTTCAATGACAGTTTGTAAGTGTCCACAGCTATTTGTGGCTACTCACAAAGCCAGCGATTACCTGCGGCCATCCCCGCTCGGCAGAACTCAATCTCTTGAATAAGGTCAAGGAGATATATTGGAAAATTCTTCTTGATCAGCAGATACAGCCGCTGATCACTGTAATTCTGAGAACAGCGGGATCTGAAGTCAGAATACAATGTCCCTGTGGGGAAGATTTCTCCATTCACGTCATTACAACCACCAACTAAACAAAAAACAAATACAGTGTATGGCTAGCTTTAGAAAGAGCCACATTGGTTAAAAAGGTCAGCTGTGACCTCCCATGGAAGCCTTGTGTAGCCCATTACTAGGCAATAACTTCACAGGTGAAGGCCTTTACTGGAGTCCTTAGAACCAAAAAGTACAAAACAATTTCTAAAGTCCCTTTATAATAACTTGGGGTTAACTGCTCTATCAATATTTGTACAGTGATCAGAGTCAACTGACCCATAATGACTGGCTAATTATTTAATAAAATGTTTTGTCTGTAAAATGAACGCTTCTTTATTCATTCCCATGTCCTCATCCGAAAAGCACTTTTCACTGCAATTTTAGATGCCAGATTGAGCTCTACGCTCGAGTAGGCAAATGTCTGCCAATCAGGATCCAATTTCAATAGGATAGTCCACCATGAAGCAGAAAGTGGTGTCCAAAACATGGCAAGCTTACTAAATGGCTGGACCTCTTACAAAGCAGGACGATGACATTTGGTGCTTTTAAGAGTCAAACAAAGTCCAAGCTTCCACTGTGGGCCTGCAGGTTGTCTTTGAAGACACACCTGTCCTCATGTCATTATTTCCATTATTTAAGGGGATCAGACCTCGATTTACAGATATTAAAAATCAGCTTTCATCTAGGGAGGGACAGCACACTGGGTCAATGGTTAGCACTGCTTTTCTTAGGCTGGCTTTCTGTGTTGGGGGTTATACGCCTACACATTCCCTGCCAGTACATCTATAAAAGGTAGAGTTATATTAATTTATATCTGTGATCTACATAAGTACCTGTAATACAGAGTAACCCTAGTCACACCAAACCATAGTCCGTTAAAATATCTACAGTAAAACTGTATAACCTGTAGCATTTCAGAGCTTACATATTATGCCAACTGTTTTGCCTGTAAATAATCATCACTCAGGCTTTGTTTACACTTGTGTGGTGTAAAAACTGATGGCAGAGTCGGTTCACATTAGCGTGACTTGTCAGCCTGACAAGTCGCGCTCCCTCGCGGTCCATTGACCGCTACAGGACCCATTCTAATAGGAGCAACACAAGTCGCTCCGACTTAGAAAAAGGGTCCTGTACTACTTCGGGGCGACCTCGGAGCGACTTGCATAGACTTCCATTATGCGAAGTCCCTGCAAATCGCTCCGAAGTCGTGGTGCACGGGACTGACAAGTCGCCTCCCGAAGTCGTGCAGAGTCGTGTCGCCCCAGTGTGAACCAACTCTAGTGTTTTTTTTACCAACCAGAACCCACCCCTCAAGACTGCAAAGGAAGCAATGGGCACATGCCATGGCTTGGCAAGGACTATCCCCTTCTTTTTCAGCAAGCAGTAAAGCTATTATGGCGCAGCGGTGTGGGCAATTTAACTCCACCACGCTGCCTGTCAAAAGATATGCTGATCAAGGCGGTACCGCCTCTTTCTCAAAAAGACTATCCAGCTTTGAAATGTATAGCCACACCCCCATTATGTGACATCAGCCAAGTCCCATGCTGTCAAATCGACTCCAGAGCTTGCATATGCTCGCTTATTGGTGGTTTCTGCTCCCTACCATCTTTGTAGTGCCTGGGTTTCTAGATTACGGCAACAGAGCTTACGACATGTGCTTTTTTTCTACTACACCTTAGTGGTTGATTTGCTTTTTATTAATAAATTGATCTTACATACTGCACTTAGAAGTACCCTCTTGGGTTTCTTTTCCTGCCACCAATGTCAAGGTTACTGCAGAATAGAACTGCAGCGGATGTGACCAGGAACTTACAGTAGAATATGGTCCGCGGCCTAGACTCAGCTGATTAATAAAAAGCTGTGATAAGCGGCTGACAAGTTGCTGATCACAGCCATTCATTACAAATGTGACAGCTGACTGGCTGCTACATAAACACTGTCAGCAGATTTTTTCTTGGTTACTCAGTGAGCGGTGTGGGTTTTTACCTTTAAATATGGAAATGGTTAAATTGATTTACTCTATGTGGAGTCCTTCTGTTCCTACTTCATGGTCTATGCTATGGCATATCTATGGAAATTCCCACAAGCTTTTGTGAAATCGCTGCACAGGTTGCCCACCAGTACCTATATAATGATCCATTTGTTACACAAGCACATACGTATGACCTCAGAGGGTTAGGGCTCAAACTTTCTGGAAAAATGGTATTTTACAGGAGTGCAGTTCGTTCTGCACTACGGTGATCAGTTTTCAGCTGACAGCGGGCTAAAGCCTGCTGTTGGCTGATTTCACAGAGCTGGTCTAGGCTCCTGAAAAAATCCCAATAATATGGTCAGTATCCCCCCCCCAGACGCCTGGACTGGCATCTGGATCAGCCTCTCCGCAATCCACCGAGAGCCTGAGCGAGCCCCTCACCAGCCCAGTGCTGCAGTGATCCCCGGAGGGGAGAACAGAAAGCCGCTGACAGTCCCATCTCTGCTCAGAGCGGAAGGGGAGAACTAAGCGATCAATGGGGGACAGATGCAGAATGCACCTACCGTAGGTGAGTATAAATGTTTATGTTTTTTTTAAATCCTGAACTTCTCTTTTAATCCTGAGCACAGAGCTGACATTTTATAGAAAATCTTTATTGTACAGTAGAGGTAAATGACATATTTTAAAGGGAAACCTGCATTACACTGAACATGACTGGAGAGACACTTTAACCACTTCAATACCAGGCACTTTTACCCTCTTCCTGACCAGGCCAATTTTCAGCTTTCAGCACTGTCACACTTTAACCACTTAAGCCCCGGAAGATTTTACCCCCTTCCTGACCCGGGCCTATTTTGCAATTCGGCACTGCGTGACTTTAACAGACAATTGCGCGGCCGTGCGACGCTGTACCTAAACGAATTTGACGTCCTTTTTTTCCCACAGAGCTTTCTTTTGGCGATATTTGATCACCTGTGCGATTTTTACTTTTTGCGCTATAAACAAAAAAACAGCGTAAATTTTGCAAAAATAACAATGTTTTTCACTTTTGTGTATGAAATTCCACCCCCCCCCAAAAAGTAAAAATCAAAATTTAACATTTTGGGCCAAATATTTTTTTTTTTTTTTTACCATGTTTGGAAAAAAAAAAAATTGCAAAAAACGTATTTTGATTGGTTTGCGCAAAAGTTATTGCGTTTACTAACAAAGGGAAAGATTTTTGTCATTCTTAACGCGTAATGGCGGTGATCTGCGATTTTTTTTGCGGGACTGCGACATTGCGGCGGACAGATCGGACCCTTGACTGACATTTTTGACACTTTTAGGGTTACCAGTGACATTTCTACAGTAATCAGTGCTATACATATGCACTGTTACTGTAAAATTACACTGGCAGTGAAGGGGTTAACTTTTTTTGAGAGGGAGGGGTTATGTGTATCCCTAGGGGCGTGATTCTAACTGTGATTGGCTGTGGCTTGAGGTGTAGGAACAGTGATCAACGGTCCTACATAGTAGAACCGTATGATCACTTTTTCTACACAGGGGAGACTGACAGGCGGCTTGTTTACATCAGCCGCCTGCCTTTCTCCCTCTCCACCCGACGATCGTGAGTGACCGGCGGACACCGGGTCCCCGCCGGTCACGTGCGGGGGAGGGGTCCGTGACCGCGTGGGAGCTCCCTAGACCCTCACAGGCTAGCGACGTATCCCTACGGTGCTCTGCCTGTGAGGGGCTGACCGCCGACGTAAATGGTCATGCGGCGGTCAGCAAGTGGTTAAATGACAAGTATGATCATGCAACACTGACATTTTTTTCACACAAATATAGCTTTCTTTTGGTGGTATTTACCCCGTGTTCACATTGGTCCGGTTTGACATGCGATTTGACATGTCAAATTCCGTCAAATCTGAGCCAATTGCTGGGAACTGCGCCGTCCAAATTAGTGTGACGCCGACTTTACAGCGCCGCAGCGATAAGTGACCGCTCCTAAAAGTAGTTTCTGTAATACTTTTGGGGACTTCAGGCGGTGATTTCCATAGACATCTGTGCATGAACCCGCGCAGATGTTTGTAAAACAGCCCTCAAAGTTGGACTGAAATGCCAGCTTGAAATCGTGCTGAACTCACAGTTTCAAAACGGCCTCAGTGTGAACCTGGGCTTAAATCACCACTGGGTTGTTTTTTTTTTTTGCTAAAAAGAAAAAAGACCAAACATTTAAAATAAATGCATTTTTCTTTGTTTCTGTTATATTTTGCAAATAATTAATCTTTCTTCATAAATTTAGGCCAAAATTTATTTCACATTTAATTGAAAATAACCCAAATCAGTGTTTATACGTGTGTATCTATAGGAAAGTTATAGGGTTCATAAACTATATTTGGTAGATTCACTATATTACCAAAAGTATTGGTACACCTGCCTTTACATGCAGATGAACTTTATTGGCATCCCAGTCTTAGTCTGTAGGGTTCAATATTGAGTTGGCCCACTCTTTGCAGCTATAACAGCTTCAACTCATCTAGGAAGGCTGTCCACAAGGTTTAGGAGTGTGTCTAAAGGAATGTTTGAGCATTCTTCCAGAAGCGCATTTGTGAGGTCAGGCACTGATGTGGACGAGAAGGCCTGGCTTGCAGTCTCCACTCTAATTCATCCCGAAGGTGTTCTATCGGTCAGGACTCTGTGCAGTCCAGTCAAGTTCATCCACCCCAAACTCGCTCATCTAGGTCTTTATGCTGTTTTGTGCACTGGTCCAAATTATTTGGTGGAGGGGGGGTTATGGTGTGGGGTTGTTTTTAAGGTGTTGGGCTTGGCGTCGTCCTACCAAGACATTTTGGACAATTTCATGCTCCCAACTTTATGGGAGTTTGGGGATGGCCCCTTCCTGTTCCAACATGACTGCACACCAGTGCACAAAGCAAGGTCCTTAAAGACATGGATAAGCGAGTTTGGAGTGGAGGAACTTGACTGACCAGCAGAGTCCTGACCTCAACCTGACAGAACGCCTTTGGGATAAATTAGAGAGGAGACTGAGTCAGGCCTTTCCATCCAACATCAGCACCTGACCTCACAGAAAAATGGTCAAAAACTCCTAAACCTTATGGACAGTGTTTCCAGAAGAGTTGAAGCGGTTATAGCTGCAAAGAGTAGGCCAACTCAATATTGAACCCCACAGATTAAGACGGAGACGCCATTAAAGTTCATGTGCGTGTAAAGTCAGGCATCTCAATACTTTTAGTAATATATTGTATCTGAAAATTGATGATTACTTGGACTGAAAAATGTCAGTACAGTACAGATATTCCCCAAATAACCCCTTTATGGAAAGCAGGCAGTCCAAGGTATTAAGAGTCATGGAGAGTTTTTCGAAGTTGTAATTTATCTCAATTTTTTGGAAAATGTATTAAAAAATAAAATGTTCCACAAATTTTCTATTTTTTTTTTTTTACATACTGTCACCAGTGCAGTATAGAGTTATATAACATGTGACCGGGATCAGGGACACGGACTGGTGATTTTTTTTTTTTAAACACACAGACCAGAGCAATACAGTGTTACCATAGTAACACTTAACTACTCTGAGGAAGTGTTTAGGATTATTTATTTATTTTTTTTTATATAGGCATTATGATTGATTGTTTATACCAGTGATTATATATATATATATATATATATATATATATATATATATATATATATATATATATATATATATATATATATCAACCATTTTTACTAAAATAAAATGATTCAGTGTGTTTTGTTGTGATTAGCTGTGATTGGCCACAGCTAATCATATGGTACAGATGGGCTGTGATTGTACCATGCGAATGTGATCACTGACCAATCACAGCTAGCAACACAATTGTACACAATTGTGATGTAAGGAAGCCATCCTTTGTTTACAGTTGTCATGTAATCTGCTGGGATTGGTCCCAGCAATCACATGGTACAAGCAGTGGGCCGATACGCTGATCAGTCATCAGCTATATCCGATGACTGATCGCATCGAAAATCGGGCCGTTAGTGAACACAAGTTTACCGACGATTTTGATCGTGTGCCCGGCTAATGTCGATGGATCCATAGCGAAAATTTATCGTTTCTACAAAAGTTGTTAAGTGTATGGTAAAATCGAAACGAAAATAATATTCTGACTGGTATTGTGCATGTTATCGAACGATCATTATGATCATGAAAACGATTATGTAAAAGAGTTTATTCTGTAAGTTAGTGCCCAATTCGCTTTCGACTGACGAATAATCGTTCAGTCTGCAAACGGCCGAAATTCTGTGCGTGTATGGCCGGCATAAGTCTGTTTTTCAAAAGAACACGCTCTCCTGCAGACGAAGCAGTAGGAAGGTTGAGACAAATAATTTACCACCAATGGGAGTGCTTACAATGATCGGATTTGATTTACTGTATGTGAAACCTTTTTCCAAAAATGACTACTGTTGCTGGAACTGCTTATACAGTGTTAGCTGGGAGTTTAGCTTCCACTTGTTAGTGTATCTAAATCTGCTAGTATATCAAACACTGCCCTCCCACAAGATGGAAAAAGTGGTGACCCCTGTGCTCCTTTATCCAGAGTGGGGGGCACTCTAATACAGGAAGTGTGTTACTGGCCAGATCACCAGGTGAAAGAAAGTTAATGCAGCTGCCACATCTAATGATTGGTGAGCTGCAATCTATTATACGTTTGGTTTTAGTTTTAATATCCCTTAACCTGTTTCAGACAGTAGTCAACTGTGTACGGTAAGAATAGAAACCTGTATAAATGTGACAATGCACACAAGACAATGATGTCCAGCAGCCCATAGCAACCAATCACACACTTCCTTATGACAGGTCAGGGCACGTAGAACATGAAGAGGATTGTTACTGCTGTGGTAATACAATCTCTCTCTGCAAAGTATAAAACAAGGTGTGAGTGAAATGCGTAGAAAATAGCCCAAAGCATCAACCAGAACGGTCCGGCTCTTCTCTAACAAGGAGATGCTAAGATGGCACACTTATGAAAAAGGCCGCAGCCATCCAGCCGCACTGCATTCCTGGGATGACAGACTATTCTTAACTGCTACACACTGGAACATTTCTGACATGGGTGGAACGTCAGACCCCCCCCCCCCCCCCCACAAGCTGCGAGCGCTTCTTTAAAAAGAACGTCTTTCACCTGCTAATAACCTAACTGCAAGTAAATTCTTAGGAAAAACAGACTGTACAGCAGAAAATGCTTCAGCTTCCACACTGGTACAGCTAAGAGAAAGCTGCTGTGAAGAAAGCTTTTTATAGACATCAGTGGGGAAACAGCCAACTTCTCTACCGCCAGGCATACAGCCTTAGCAGTGGTGTGAACTGGGCGCCCTCTTGTGGTAGTAATCCCTTATTACACAACTATACTTGTACATTTACCTTCTTTGAAGATTTGCCCACAGGTGCAATAGAGGGAAATTAAAGCAAAGACTTCATTGTTTAGAATGCAAGACCGGCCAAAGACTTTTTGAACCATATATGGGCAGGCTGAATGCACCAAGTTGATTGACTTGTGTACAACCCGCCTGCCAGATTTTACTTGTGATTATTGCTAGCGGCATAATCACTGTCTTCTCCCGGTGGGGAAAGCTCAAAAAAACCTTTCTAAATTCTGCACTTTGAGGAGCCATACACTCTGGGCTTAAGCAATTCTGCTTCTACAGGTGTTCTACACTTTGCCTGTAGAAGCAGCTCAATGCTATCCTAGGACATTTAGAGACATCATTTAATGTATTAAAGGTAGATATTTGTTAAAATTAAAAATAACAAACCGGTTATATTTACCTGCTCTATGTAAAGGTTTTGCAAAGAGCAGCCTCGATCCTCCTATTCTCAGATCTCCCTGCCAGAGTGCCTGGCGCTCCCCCCCTTTCCAATTCGCAGCCGCAGATTGTGCCCCCCCCCCGCTCTATGTCAGCCAATGAGGAGGGAGAGATCCATGACAGCCAAGGCTCTCGTGCACATCGCTGGACTGGGATGGGGCTCAGGGGGCTGCTGGTGCACACAGGTGTTATATCTTCATGCATAGAATGCAAAAAAGTAAATAATCTTGAGCCTTTACAACCACTTTAAGCTTGTTTGGAGGCAGAAAAGAAAAAACCTTACTGGCTTGCATTTTTGGGAGGAGTTTTCTGGAGAAGGAAAAAAAAAAACGCTTTTAAATGCCTGTACAAGCAAGCTCTGAGTGTTGTTTCTGCCAACAAAACTGGCGTTTTTTGTTGCAAGTTCAGTATTGTATGGACCCTGAATGGCTGAGGAGAAGAAATGGCTGCACTTAAAGCGGTAGCATACTCCGCTATTTGACTTTTACCTACAGGTAAGCCTATAAGGCTTTGGCTGGCCATACACTATACAATTTTCTTATTCAGTTTCCTTTAGATTTACCTTTTCTATGTAGTGCAAGGGCCTGCCTGATTGCATACAAATTGAAAGGGTTTAGGTTTGACCCTATATTACATGGTTTTGGTAAATCTAAAGGAAAGTTGAAGAAGAAAATTGTATAGTGTATGGCCAGCCTTACCTGTAGGTACAATTAATATCTCCTAATCCGTGCAGGTTTAGGAGATATTCGCCCTGCATTCAGCTGCTGACTTCAGCGGCGCATGCGTGTGAAGATCCGGCGGACCTTCAGAGCTCCTTGCTGGTGTTCCGTTAAAAAAACCCTACCCGTGAAAATTCCCTACCCTCGTCACTTCCGGTTAGGGTACGTCAGTCATCAGCTGAGCCGCTTCCCAGTGTGCATGCGCGCACAGTAAATGATCTCACCTTCCGTGAAAAAACCCTACCCTCCTTCCCAGTCCTTAAAGCGATGGCTTCCCGTGAAAATACCCTACGCTTATTCCCCGGCAGGTCCAGAAAGTGTTAAAAGTGCCTCCTAATAAGAAGAAAATGTATATATTAATCAAAATGGAATGTGTAAAATATATATTTATTTAAAATTTTCCTCCATTAGGAGACACTTTTACATTTTCCTCGACCCACCGGGGAACGAGGGTAGGGTATTTTCACGGGAAGCCGACATTTGCTAACCCAACGCTTTAAGCACTGGGAACGAGGGTAGGGTTATTTCACAGGAAGCCGTTGTAACGTTAAAAAACCCTTCCCCGTGAAAATTCCCTACCCTCATCACTTCCGGTGTGAGCCAATCATTTACTGCCTGAGCATGCGCACTGGGAAGTGGCTCAGCGGATGCATGACATATGTGTACTGGAAGTGATGAGGGTAGGGAATTTTCACGGGGTAGGGTTTTTTAACGTTACACTGGTCCTTGCCGGAAAGTGAAACTCCCGTGTCGTCATTGCGGCTCTGGCCACTCACAGCGCCGGAGCCGCAGAACCAGGAAGAGACGCTGAGGCAACATGACAGCGCCCTTAGCGTTGTCCAGGCGACCGTGTCGAGGCTTCGTTTTAAGGTAAGCATTTCATAATGAGCTAGTATGCGATGCATAATAGCTCATTATGCCTTTGTCCTGCAGGTTCTTTTTTGTAATTTTTTACTAAATATACAACCGCTTTAAAAAGGTTCAACACATATAGGAGGATTTGTTTAATCTCTGTGCATCACCTAATGCTTGTCACTTCACTTGTTTTGAATCTAGGAGCCAGCTAAAAAAGTAAGGAGCCAGTTTGTGTGCAGCGATATGTAACGTGTATTGCAATCAATGTTTTTTTATGCGCAAGTGCCCCAATGCATGCATTTGTTTGTACGTGCATATATGTGCATGTCTCCCCTGTGGTCCACTGAATGTAATGCAGACCACACTGTTACATTCTTTCCCGGGTCTTGCTTGCCAGGAAAACTGAACCAGATCTGTACATGTCATACACATCACTTCTGGGTCAGGAAGATCTACCCTGTGACACCCGCTATGCCAGTCCCAGGCCCATGGAGCCTGGGATACATAGCAGGGGTGGTACTTTATGCAACACAGTGGAAGGCAAGTGGACAGACACCAGTAAGACAGGTCCAAAGCAGAAAAGCAGCATCACAGCCTGTCGGTCACCTGGCCACCATATGCATGTAAAGCCGAAGGGAAAAAAAAAAAAAACAACCGGTCAGGTCGAAGCCGCTGTACTAACAATCCTGATGTTAGTACAGTGATCTCATCCGCTAAGCTATTGTGTTTTGACAGGGGGAATAACAAATTGGCCCTTTAAGGCTGTTAGACGGAAGTGACGTCGCATTGGTTCTCCAAGGGCATAGAGTCGAGTAAGGGCGCCATATGGCCACTTGACTTCCTGTCCATCGCTCCAAGAGATCAAATAGTTTCCCCCTTTACTGACAGCTCCAGCTAGCAGGGGAATGACCAGAAAGTGGCGGGAGGCACCTCTCCTGCTGCCTATAAAAGTGATCCTGTGGCAAACTCACAGCTGGGACCACTTTTATCAGATGCCAAATTGCCCACTGTATAAAAAAAATATTGGGCTGTTGCCATATCCTCAGTATTTAACATCAAAGTAATAATGTATTTATACACACAGTGGGCGGTCCAGAAGTGGTTAAAAATGCCCTTTCCCGTTTAATCTCTAATTTTGAGTAATATGCAATATGGCTACCTGGAGGACTTCTGTACACCATCTGTATACAGAATACCCCCTTGAAATATAATTTCCTGCTTGTGTGATTGCACACTGATTTTCCTATAAGTCTGCACTGAGATACAAGTCACATTTTGGGCATCTCTTACAACAAAAATGTAATTTTGGGGAGATACACCCAAAGGGAAAATCAAGTCTAAAGGGATGCCGATTCTGCCACTTTCCTCATTAGAGCCCTGCAGGTGAAGCGGCGGACTGATAATTATAAAATCACTCCCACATACACACATGCAAACAGCTATTTCTTCAGAATAACAAAAAGGTAGGAACCTGCAGAAAAGTTTGTTGAAATCCCTGCAATGTACAGAGATCACCCAGAGGGGAATGTTTTTTTATCTGCAAAAGGGGAGTTACTCTTTAGGGCTGGTTAGGTGTACGAAGGAATTCCACTTTAACAAAGCAACAGGAAAAAAACTGAGAAACTTAAACTTTTTTTATTTTTTTAAAACAGCAAGGTGAATTTTCTCATGTTTTTAAAAGCCAAACTGCATCTAAAAAAATAAAATAAGTAAACAGTTAATTGTAAAAACGTAACAAAAAATATCTACAGTGGGAGAAAAAAAAAAAAAAAAAAAAAAAAAAACACCCTTGCTGATAAGGTAATTCACCACTAGATGGCTCTGCAGTCCCAGCAGTGTCATAGTAGACCGCCTCTGATGTACAGGTGACAGTTATACTGGAGATACTAAAGCCAGCCATACATGTTCAATCTCTCTCCATTTCATTCAGTAAAGAGCCAGGATGGAGGTGTCTCCCTGCCGACTGCTGTATTAACACACATGCCGCTGCCTGAACACTCGAACATTGACTGTATGTGATTGGATGCACCAATCGGATGAAAATATTCCATCTTGGCTCCATTGATTATCCAAAGTTTGTCAATGGTGCTAACAGGGCCAGCTGCAGATCGGAAATTAGAAAATTCATCAGCAAATGGACAAAATTTCAATCATGTGTGGCCGGCTTTAAAAGTGACAGACCGCTCTCCAGTGCCGAGGAGGCCATGAGCCATTTGTTGAACAGATTTGTTTCAAGTGGTTAGCACTTCCGCCCAGCAGCACTTGGGTTGTTGGTTCAAATCCCAATTTACGACACTCCCTGCCTGAAGTTCACATGTTCTACCTGTTCCTGTGCGGGTTTCCTCTGGGTACTCCGGTTTCCTCCCACACTCCAAAGACATGCTAAGTTAATTGGCTCCTTTCTAAATTAGCCCAAGTATATGTATTTATAAATGTGAATTGGGGACCTTTGATTGTAAGCTCGAGGGCAGGGACTGATGTGAATGCACAATATACAAGTGTAAAGCACTGCGTAAATTGACGGCACTATACAAGTACCTGTAATAAGTAATAAAAGAAGAGGTTTATAGTGTGCTATATACTTTTTACTCATATTTAACCAGCAGCTCCATGTTCTGATTTTCTATTACACAGTATTGCGCTATTGGTGTTAAAGCAAAACCTCTAAACCCATCACACCTTTCTTGGACTGACATTCCTAGAGGAGGCAAGATCGAGAAAAGTGTATTGGGGCACAAAGTGTTAACTGGTTTCCACCAATACTGGCTTTACAATGGGGCAGTACAACATTCAGAGTACATTAGCAAAGTGCAGTAATGCACAGCAGATGAGTTTTTCAGAATAATGAATGCTGGGTAAATTACTGCTGTCACTGCACTTTTCAAACCAGCTTATAAAGATACACGCTGGTCAGGGAAGACAACCTCTGCTCAGGGTTCAGGTTCAACTGCATGGCACTAATTCAGCACACTAACTCAGTGTTTCTCAACTCCGGTCCTCAGGACCCACTAACAGGCCAGATTTGAAGTATTACCTTGGGGAGATGCAGACTAGAATACTGCAATCACTGAGCAGCAAATGACCTGTGATGTATTTCAGTTTTCTTGCAAACTTGGCCTGTTAGTGTGCCCTGAGGACCGGAGTTGAGAAACACTGCACTAACTGGTCATTTGGTGATCTGAGAACCCCTGCTTGTGATACAGGTAAGCGATTCCCAAACACACCCATTGAAAGCTCCATGTTTTCTCTGACCCTAAGAGCGAGTTGCTAGTGCTGCTCTAGCATTCCTTTCTGAAGAGTGATCCGTGATTTGGATCACTCTTCAGAGAGCATTTAGCAGCAGCAGGAGGAGGAGTTGTATCACATCCCCATTGCCCTCCTTAACCCCTTAAACTCCACCCCAATGCATTTGCATTACATGAGGTTGCAGGATGCCCCTTTTCAGTTGAATGAATCACATTCAGTGAGCGGTATTGCCCAATGAACACAAAAGCAGGGATAATTTTTGCTGTGACGCAAAACACTGCACCATATGTACTTCCTTGGCCGCCTTTGCAGCATGGGGGGGGGGGGTGGGCGGTAAAAACGCACCTCAGTTGTGCATTTTTCCCACTCAAAAACAAAAAAGGTCTAAAATGAAAGCGTCAAAACTAAAGCCTAGTACACACAATGAGATTATCGTGCAAATGATAGTCCGTATCTTTATATATATATATATATATATATATATATATATATATATATATATATATATATATATATATATATATATATATATATATTTTTTTTTTTTTTTTCTTGCATGCTAGTCTGATATCAAAAATGAAGAGGCTACTAAAGTATGAAGATTCTTGTACGACAGAATAAAATTTCGGAAGTGATGTAATGTGTTGCATTGTATTTGTATTTTATTTTTAAAGGAAAACTAATGATTGAGCAAAAATCTTACGAATAAATTTTTTGGGTCTGACCCTTTGGAAAAACTCAGACGAAAGCAGTGTACTAACAATCAGATTCGCTTTAAAAGCGGTATTTTTTGTATGATTTTCTGTGTGTGTGTACGGACCATATACATTACACTCTGACTGTGTATATGTCACAAAGTAAATAAAAATTACCCATGTATGGCCAGCTTTATAGTACACACGGGCTGAATGTCAGGCGGCATCGGTTGGTTCAATAGAAGCCCGCCGACATTCAGTCCGTGTGCACTGGAGTTGGGCCGGCTTCTGTCGAAGGGGCATGATTGAAAAAGGTCTGCCAATCGACATCTGATCAGCGCTCTCAGCCAATGGCTGAGCACTGACCAGAGTGATCCGTCAGTGGGGCCGTCCCTCTGTCCAAACACAATAGCATAGCATGGGAGATTGCTGTACTAAGGTCAGATAGTTAGGACAGCGGCTCCTCCTGAGCTGTCAGTTTTTTCCTTTTAGCCCTGCTGGGTTGAATGAAAAAAAAAAAAAAAAAAACTACTAGTGTACACGGCTTTACAATACATATTTTTTAGAAGATTGATCAGACTAATGTGCATGGTGAGTTATCATCCAGACATAACCTGCCTTTAAAGCCTAATTTGCATACCAGTAACCTCAACCGGGGGGGGGGTCAAAATGTGCCATGGCAAAACGCACCACGTGTGTTTGGGTAGCATTCTTTTTAATGGCACCTCAAACACTGTGCAAACCACACTGTGCAATGTGCTCCTGCTTCTTTCTGAGCGACAACCTACTCCCAATGTGTTTTATGGCAGCGAATGAAATTTCGGCTGTCGAAAATGATCAGCAGAAAATAGGGTTATCAGCATTGTGCCGAAAGAAAAAAAGAAATTAAGTAATTGCTGAGGAAAACAGCCGCCATTTTACCTTGCTTATGGTGTGCTTTTGCATAGGTATGCGATTTAAAAAAAAAAATGGATCAAAAAACGGAACACAGGCGTTCTTGCTGCGTTTTCAATGCATTTTAACAGGGAGGTGCGTTTTTGGTGCAGTTCTTTTTAACTGACCAATTCTAAGTGAACCGGTCGATGACACCCGACATTTGGCCCATGTGTACTAGGCTTAAAGCTGTATATATATTTTTTTTCCTTTAACCTTCAATTTTGCACGCCAAGTGCATCCTGAATTTTTGGTACTGAAATAATTTTGGTGCACCACTAAAACGGGCCCTAATGATTTCTTTCTTCCCACATGTGAGGAGCTCTGAGAAATCAGGATTCAGCAAATGAAATGAGAGCACCCTGCCCATTCAGGGCAAAAAGGACCCCCTGACTCACTGATACTTACCTTGCCAACACTTCACCATTCATTCTTCCATTTCAGGGGGCACTAAAATCCCCAGCATTGACTAGTGTCAGATGTACTGGGAATGAAGAGGTCACTCCCTCTTCGATGTGATTAAAAGATCACCAACTGGTTTGACATGCTGCCAAGTATATTTAAATACACCCCTATAGGTTGTGTGTGATCACTGAAGAGCAGTTTTGCAATGTTTATAAAGTCATGCCCACCTTTTCTATGGCTCAGCCAGCTCATGCCAAGCTTCATTTCCTACTGCAAAGGGAGCAGTGCCCTTTCTTATGACCCTAAGCATAATGAAGCACAAATGATGCGGCAAAGAGTTCCAGTTGTGTAATCTGAGCATTATTTGGGCTTTAGGTGAGGAGTTAATGCGTAGTTTGAGAGAATCCCTCTGCTACTATGAATTATGTACTTGTTTTACAAGGAACAAGTGTACTGTACATCGCTGCCATGATCCGGCACTTACACAGGACATAATGGAACGGTGATTGGTTGTTAACATCTGAATGCACACAACATCTGCTAATGACTGGTAATGGCTTTCAAAAACTTTTTTTTTTTAATGGTTTAAGCTAAATTGACTTCTACATAAGCTACATTAAGGCACTTTAGTCTCAGTCTGTGGCCAGCTTCAGTACAGGCTCTAAGGAGCTGGAATATCCAGCCTGCTTACCATGGGGAGGAAAAGTCATCTATTTCCTATAAGAGGATTTTAAATGTCTTTCTGTAAATACTCAGCAATGAATATAGGTATAGGTCATACTGCAATAAACAAGCTTACATGGGTCGTCCTTTCAATTACCTACTTATCTTGCATTCAGTTTGCAATGTTTTTAAAAAGGTTACGTGCCCTTCCTTTACAAATGTTCACATGGTGCAAATTAGTGATCGACCGATATCGTTTTTTTATTGCCGATACCGATATTTTCGTACATTAAAAAAAAAAAAATGTTTTTTTTTTTTTTTTTTTTTTTACAGGTACTCTTGTGGAGGGATCTGGGGGTCTAAAAGACCCCAAACCCCTCCTCTGCACTTAAAAGCATTTAAAAAAGCCAAGTTTGGCTGTTTTGAATGCTGTAATTTTTTTGAATTTGGCGCCGAGTACCCGAAGAGATGTCATGACATCACTTCCGGGTTTTTACACGGAGACCCGATCAGAGCCGAATGCAGCTTTGATCATGTCTTTTCTTCGGCGGCCGTGCAGGATGGTTGCCCAGGTCTCCCAGTGGGACAGGAGACCCCGGGCGAGCCGTGGAAGGCGGTGGGGGGGGCGTCCTCTCCCGCTCCTTGTAATGACAGCCGAGCGGCTTCTCAGCCGCACCGGTTGTCATTACAAGACAGCCTCTAGCTGCAGGCATCACTCCAGTACAAGCACTTTCCCGAAATATCGGCAATATCGTTAACCTCCAGGGCCGATTCCAATATATCGGAGAAAGTGCAGATCGGCCCTCGATAAATCGGCTTTGCCGATAATCGGTCGATCTCTAGTGCAAATGATATACACTAAAATGCACAAATCTGTGGGCACCAGACCATCTCTCCAACACTACACAGCCAAAAGTATGAAGATGCTCCTCCAAATGACTGAGTTCAGGTGTTTGCATTGAAGGGTACCGGTAATGCTACAGTATACACAGACAGCTGAGAGGATAGTGAGCTTCCCAGGCTTGTGGCAAACGTTTGGGAAGATCCTTTTTGTTCCAGCGTGACTGTTCCACTGTGTACAAAGCCAGATCCAGAAAGATAAGATCTGATATGTTTGGTAAAGGCTCGTACACAATATAAGAATATCGGGCGAACATTTTCGTATAGTGTGTACAGAACTTTCTACAGACGATTCAGAATTTTCGTATGAAAATTCTAGAAGGGACAAACTACAAATTGTTTCCCATACGGGAAAAAAAACGAAAGATTTTAGTTTAAAGTGTACCGTTTGCGTACAATTTTTTTACAAAAAAAAAAACAGAAAAGAAAAACTGCGAATGATCAGAAACAAAAAAAAAAAAAAAAAAAAAGCTTGTCTCGTTCTCGTACGGAAATTCGTATGAAAATTCTTTCATCGGTTCAAATTTGCTGTGAAACAACGAGGAAAATCAGACAATCGCCCGATTTTCTTATAGTGTGTACCCCACTTAAAGAGAAACTCACCACTCTCCATTCTGCTCCTCCAGCGCTCACGGGAGCACAGGGCTGGGGAGGGGACAGATGTGGATGACTCTTGCTCTCAGCCACACAGTAAAAGGAAGAGCCAACGATCAATCAAGCAGCAGGATTCTTCCCGAGTCTGGAGTGGCTCTGCCCCATCAGCCAATGGCGGGTAACAGCCTGCTATCAGCAGTCTCTAGGTCACAGGAGGACAAAAGTAATTGTACTCCTGTGTTCCACAATAGAAGTATGACCAAAAAAGATTTGGTCATACTTTTCTTTTAAAGGTGTTTTGATGGAAAAAAAAAAATGTTTTCAGTTATTGTTAACTAGGTATTCGTGTAGTAATATTCTCTATGTACTTTGTCTTACCTTGTAAAGATAGACTCACATGTGTTGTGGCTGCAGTTTGCAGTGTCATGGCTGATCAATTCCCCTTGGTCCATGTATAAATTCATCTAGCTTGTCTCTAGGGACAGGCAACTTGTGTTGGGTCACACAGCATCCAGTCCATGCCTTACCATTTCCTGTGTGTTGCATCACAAATGTGGGAGTGCCCCATTATTTGTTCTGCCTGTTGGTATCTCACCTGCAGAGTTCAGACACCCAGGAAATATGGGATATGTCGTTTCTTCACAGTAAGTGCCGGTTCACACATATGCGATGCGGGAACCCTGCGAATGCACTGCGGGTTCCGGCATCACACTCTACTTCCCAGGCAGTTCACACTGCCATATGCGAATCGCTGGGGGTGTCAATACAAGGTTAACTACACCCCCAGATCAGTTCCCATATTGCAGTCAATTTGGACACCAATGCAATCAGATTCTGGTGCAGACAAAAAAAAAAGGGTCCTGTGATACCTTGGTCTAAATGCGATGTGAATTCAGCCATACAATCTGTATGGCTGAATGCGCATCGCACAGACATCACATTGATTTGCAGAGCAGTGCGCTCCGAGTCACATGCAATGTCTGACATTGCATAGGTTGAACTCCACCTAAATGTTAGTTCTCAGAATACAGACTGGTCATGCATGAACCTGTGCAGTACCATGCTGCATGTATCATGTAGGAACACAAACAGAAATTTCTAACACAGGAATGAGAAAATTTACTCAACTTTAGGCTGTGTGTATAGGACAACTTATGACAATTGGGGGGGGGGGGGGGGAATTACCTAAAACTGGAGCACACAGAATCTGGTGCAGCTGTACATAACAGACAATCAGCTTCTAACTCTTCAGTTTGTTCAGTTAAGCTTTGACAATAAAAAAAACCTGGAAGCCGATTGGTTTCTAGGCGGAGTTGCACCACATTTTGCACTCTCCAGTTTAAGTAAATGTAGCCCCATAAAACTATAGCTCCATGATTTTTTTTCTTTTTTTAATTACAGAAAATTTTAAAAATCCTAATGGCCAGAGCCCCGACTTCAACCCTACTGAACACCTTTGGGATGAACTAAAACACTGAATGCAAGCCGGGCCTTCTCATCTAATAGCAGTACCTAACCTCACAAATACTCTTTCAATAAGCATAAATTTCCCAACGCATACTCAAAAATCTTCTACAAATCCTACCTAAAGGAGTAACGGTTGTCATAGCTGCAAAGGGGGCCCCACGTGTATTAATGCCCACGGTTTTGCAACAGGAAGTCCCACAACCTCATACACGTAGGTGTGATGGTCAGGTGTCCACACATTTCTGGCCGTATAATATTGTACTAACTGCCTGTCCGGTGAGTCAGTCTAACACAAAAGATAAAGACTGGCCAAAGATGGGCAGACTTCCCCTCGGGGAATGCGGTGTGTAAGATCAGGTCACTTCACTATCCAGGAGCTGCAGTATGAATGGATATCAGTTCATCAGACAATGGGGTGTGGTGCACAACCAGTGAAACATTTGTTCCTTTTTCTATTTACAAAAGGAAATAATCAGGGATCCCTCTCAGAGCTTTCTGAGCTCAATGAGAAATCTGTATATGGAAGAGCAAGAGCTTGTGATGCTGGATTTTACTGTTAACCCCTATATGACCATGTCTGATCCCCCTAAAGTAGGGAGATCTGTCAGAAGAACATTGGAAAACCCCTAGTAAGAAAACACTGGCACCTTTTTAATTGAAAAGTAACTCACGGCAAAACTTTTCTTACATTTTAGTTCTGAACAGAGAGAAGGGTTAGAACCTTTGTCAGGATTTTACTGCCAATTATGTTCCCACTGGGAAGAATTGCCCTTTCGGTTTGTCCTGGTGACAGCGATGGTAATATCAGAATCTTACAGAGGTCACCAGAAACGGAAGAAGGGGTAACTCTCCCAAATGGGATGCAGAAAAAAACAACTCAAAGTATACATCGCTCCCAACTGTCCCTGATTTCAAGTGACTGTCCCTCTTTTCTCATTTGTCCCTTATTTTTATCCGATCTATATAGTTGTATATAAGTTGTACTTTTTAGATTTCAAAAAGTGTTTCCCAGTGATAAACCTTTCATCCAATTTATAAAAACTGTTGCATTTGTAAATTTAAAAAGCCATTATAAAGGGATAGTAGTGGTTAAAAAAAAAGGGGGGGTGTCCTAGGTTTACATACTAATACTAATAGGTGTCCCTCATGCCCATGTCAAAAAGTTTGGAGGTATGAAGTGTAAAGCCAAACATGTTCTAGCCCAGTGTTTCTCAACTCTGGTCCTCAGGGCACACTAACAGGCCAGATTTTAAATATTACCTTGGGGAGATGCAGACTAGAATACTGCAATCACTGAGCAGCAAATGATATCACCCGTGATGTATTTCAGTTTTCTTGCAAACCTGCCCTGTTAGTGTGCCCTGAGGACCGGAGTTGAGAATCACTGTTCTAGCCAACATATTCTGACTGATATACAAGAATCAAGCGAAAAAACTGAAGTTAAATGGCGAATCTCATAATGGTCAACCGCTGTTCAGATCATAAGATGCATTGTAAATCAGGGTTTGGCAAATTTGCTTGAAATCTAGGGAACAGCTATAAAAGTTAGGAGCCAGTTTTTTTTCGCGCTCGCTGAATGGCTGGCCTCTGTGGGACTGGCTGCCATACACACGGGCCCAATGGCAGACCATTTTGAATTAACTGGCTGATGTTGCCCGGCATCCGACCTGTGTGTACTTTGTTTACATCTTCTGAGAGATAATAAATGAACACTCTAACCACCATGACCACTTCAGTGATTTGAAGTGGTCATGGTAGTGCGGTCAGAAATACTGCACATGCTGGGATATTTACAATTATATTCTGGGGGCTAGTTGCACCCCTAGCACATGTAACTTACTGCAGGCGGGTACTGCTGGCTGATAGTGCTGGCGGGTGGAGAGTGTGAGGAGCGGTGGTGCAGGAATAGTGCAGAACCAATGTTTCCTGTATCTCTTCCTGCGACAGGATGGAGCCGGAACTATACAGGAAGCATCGGCTCAGTTCTGTCACCGCTAACAGACTCCGTTCTGTCGCCAGACATCCCAAATCTCCTGCAAGGTGTGGGAGTCTCCCACATTAGGGCGCAGCACTTGCGGGTGTCAGGGAGCTGCAGCCCACATGCGGGAGACTCCTGCACCTCGCAGGCGACTGGGGATGTCTGGTGAAAAGACACCTGCCGCAGTGTAACCCAGGTCGCTAATTCTAGTCGCCAATGCGACCTGGCGCCTGGGGTTTGTCAAGCCCTGTTGTAAATACAGAAGAAATGCTAGTTTGGTCTCAATGTATTATCCCTATCCAGATTTGTTTAAAATTTACCTCCGATTATTATATATATATATATATATATATATATATATATATATATATATATATATATATATATATATATATATATTAAATGTGTAACATCCTGGAAGACCACAGAAATCTTCCTAACAGCACATTCATTTTCCTTCCTCGCCAGAAAGTCAGCCCAGTCTTTCAGCGGGCATCATTCACTGCTGTATCAAGTTACTGAATTAAGATTCTGGTCCAGAAAGGAAACAATACTGTTGCCAGAATAGTAGTCTATGTTCTTTGCTCTGTGTACACGTCTCCCACAGCTCAGGCCCTACTGCTACCGCACACTTCATGAGCCACCCAAAACTCTAATTGTACCACTGTACCAGAAAGTGATCCCTATGGATGAGGATACTGATAACATGCTCCCTACTGCCTGCAATACAAAAAATGGCATTCCCTCCCCAACCTATAACTGGCTTCTGCAGCAAGGTGCACATGGAAGGGCAATGCACATCACAAACAGACAAAAGATTTCCCAGCACACTTTCCAGTTGCAAAACAACCAAATTGGCCCTAACAGTTTACCTAAAAACAGAGGGCATTGTTTGCACACATGCGCAAGCCGCAGTGCCCATGCCACGCGACCTCTGTATATACTGCGGTCCTGACTCTAAATTTCCAAAGCCTTTATAGTAGGAGCACATATAAGAATGGGTAGATCAAGGGCAGGTGTGGTTGGAGGGAGCCTACCCCTCCTTAACCACTTCCTATCAAGCGACATATCCGGAAGTCACTGGACGTTTGTGGTACCGTGTTTTAGAGCCAGCAGTCGGCTCTCTTGTAATAAGCTATGGGAGTGGCTTAATTGCTATTACAAGGAGCGGGAGGAGACGCCCTCCCATACCTTACGTGGCTCTCCCGATCCACTAGGAGAGCCAAGCAACCAGCGGCCGGTCGAGCCGCACAGCCAAGCAAAGCTGGGATCCGCTGTTCGTAATAGTAACCGGGAAGCAATGACATCCCTCCTGACTTACTCAAACAAATCTGCACTATTTTCAAAAATCTTTGTGTTTTGAATGCTTTTAATTGCAGAGGCGGGGTTTGATCTTTTCATAAAGAGGGCCTCTTTGCTGTGCCTTTTGCCGTCACAAAAATGTTATTCTTTGTGACAGCAATAAAAGTGATCGAAAACAAAAAAACGTTAAAGCAACAGTGTAAGGATAAAATAAATTAGGAATTCCAAAAAAAAAAAAACGATGGCGACGGCACACTTTGGTCCGGCATGCACGCAAACAGTGATCGTCCTACACATGTGAGCTATCACCATGAATGTCAGATCATGGGCAATAATAAAAAAGTGGTAACTTGTAAAGGCTTTTAAAGCATCGCCTATGGATAGTAAAATTGATGTCTTTTGTCGTGTGCGCAATTTTAAAGCCTGACATGTTTCTATTTGCTCAGCGTAACATCTTTTATATTTTACAATAAAATTTGGTTATGTATTGTTTTTTTGCAATAAAATAAAATATATTTTTTCCAAAAACCTGCAATTGAAAAATCGCTGCACAAATACCATGCGACATAAAAAATTGCAAAACCCACCAATTTATTCTCTAGGGCCTCTGCTTTGACAAAACTAAATAAAAAGGATATGTTTGGGTTCTAAATAATTTTCTAGCAAAAAATACTGATTGTTACATGTGAAAAAAGTGCCAGAAAAGGCCCTGTTAAGGAACAGGGGTATACTGGACACCCAGCAAGAGCACAATGGCAGGGAAGGCATCCAGTGTGTCCCTACTGCCTGCAGAAACCTAATAGCATTATCCTAGTGTGGTATTCTCAGGTAGACCTTGAAAGACTCTACTAGGCTCGGCCATTTAGCCGGAGCTCATAAATAGCTTTAGCGTGATAAAAAGTACTCTCTTTTTTATAAAATGTTATAGTTCAGTATGTTATGACTTGTCAGGAATTTATATATTATTATTTGTGCAGTGCTTTTCTATAATAGAAAGGGAAACAGTACAGTTACAATACAAGAAAATGAGGAGGGCTCTATTCATAAAGACTTAAAACGAGGATCAGCTTTCTTAATAGAAACCTATACGCTTTCACAACATTTCCCCAATAGGTGATAAGAAAAGAAAGAAGGCTGCCAACGCTGAACCCTGCTTTGAGAATTCTAGCTGGTGCCGAAACCGGAAATGCATTGAAAACGCAGCAATAAACACATCAAACGCAACCATGTTACATTTTTTATGCAGTTTTTGGGTCACATGACCTATGAAAAACACACCATAAGCATTGTATAAATCGCTGTAAAATCTCGGCGAAATCCCGTGCGTTTTTGTCGCCATCGGCACCTTTCTTCTGCTGAAACTTCGGTGTATCTATGGCTACAATGCTTTCACTCACCTTTTTTATTTACTACCACCACATTCCATAAAAGTAAAAGCACATACTGTACATGGAGGCAAGTGTCTCCTAATCCACTTGAGGGTTTACACCCAAAGTCTATGAACGGGCCTGGTCTGTAAGCAGCTTGAGCCACCAGGTGCTGCGTGAAGGCAGTCTATGCAAGTCTATAGGAACACGGCGGCTGCACAGACACAGCTGCTTGTCCAAATTTGACAGCTGTGTGGGTGCAGGTGCGTGGCTTGAATACAGTGTGCACTTGGGGCCACTCTCCCGTCCAATAGCTATGCAGCTGCTGCGTTCCCATAGACTATATATATATATATATATATATATATATATATATATATATATATATATATATATATATATATATATATATATATATACATACACACACACACACACACACACACACATACATACACACACACACACACACACACAATTTATTTTTTTCCATATATTATATAGATATTATAAGTTTTATCTGTGTGCATGCATGCGCGCAGTTTTCCTTTGTTGAGTTACCGTGTAATACTGAAATTTATGTTAAAGTGCCAAATATATTGATCACTGCGCAGGATAAGTCAGTACCACAATCCTTGTCTATACAACTATCTACCGTTTACACTGACGGACACTTTCACTCGGGTGTTTGGGGTGTGTTAGATTACAAACTACCAGGAACAAACATCTACACAATATTGGAAATTACATCATTCATGTCCCTGTAGGGATGAGGTCATCCAAGCCCTACTGCACTTCAAAAAATTCCAATAAAGTGGCAGATGCCTTCAGACCTGTAAGTGGGATTTTTCTTAAATAAACATAACCTCCAAAACAGGACAGGCAAGAACAAAAGGCGGACAGACTATAAGGAATTCCAAAGCCAAGACCTCCAAGAAAAATCCTACACAAACAGGAGCTGACAGCATCTCCAGATCCATCAACCAAGACTGTTTGCATAATCACTTTAGCTACACATATCTACCCATATGAAGGATAGCCAGTAGCTGAAGAAGAGAGTTCAACAAATTTCAAATATGAGCATTGCATTATATACACACACACACAGTATCTCTACAAAAATAAAAATTATTGTAATATTTGATTATATCTTTTCATGTGACAACACTGAAGAAATTACACTTTGCTACAATGTAAAGTAGTGAGTGTACAGCTTATATAACACTGTAAATTTGCTGTCCCCTCAAAACAACAACACACCGCCATTAATGTCTAAACCGCTGGCAAAAAAGTGAGTACACCCCTAAGTGAAATGTCCAAATTGGGCCCAATTAGCCATTGTTAGTGTTACAAGGTCTCAGGTGTGAATGGGGAGCAGGTGTGTTAAATTTGGTGTTATCGCTCTCACTCTCTTATACTGGTTAGCATTGTTGCTCTACATAAAGATGGCCTAGAGGATTGCCAAGACCCTAAAACTGAGCTGCAGCACGGTGGCTAAGACCATACAGAGTTTTACCAGGACAGGACAGGTTCCACTCAGAACAGGCCTCACCATGGTCGACCAAAGAAATTCAGTACACATGCTCAGCATCATATCCAGAGGATGCCTTTGGGAAATAGACGTATGAGTGCTGCCAGTATTGCTGCAGAAGTTGAAGGGGTGGGGGGTGAGCCTGTCAGTGCTCAGACCATACGCTGCACACTACATAAAATTGGTCTGCATGGCTGTCGTCCCAGAAGGAAACCTCTTCTAAAGACGCACAAGAAAGCCCGCAAACAGTTTGCTGAAGACAAGCAGACTAAGGACATGGATTACTGGAACCATGTCTTGTGGTCTGATGAGACCAAGATAAATGGATTTTTGTAAGAACTTACCGTAAAATCCTTTTCTCTTAAGCTCATTGACAGACGTAGTCTTCTTGATTCTCAAGAGCTGGGTTATGTTGTCTCCGCAGGAGTAGGACTAGGCAGAATGACAAAACGTTCTGGCTCCACCCTAGGGGGCAGTCCCTGAGGGTATATCCTCCCTCTCTCTGCTACAGGGAATCAGTTCTGTTTAAAGCAGTACAGAGAAATTAACCCAACCCAACTCAATGATAGAGGGGCGGGTACTACGTCTGTCAATGAGCTTAAGAGAAAAGGATTTTACGGTAAGTTCTTACAAAAATCCATTTTTCTCTATCGCTCATTGACAGACGTAGTCTTCTTGATTCTCAAGAGCTGGGACATCCAGAAGCAGTGCCACAAATGAGGGGTGGGATTGACAAAATCAAATCCAATCTAGTAGGCCCAACCGGTGCCAAACTAGAAGTTTTAAAGGCTCATTATAAACAAAGAATGAGACTAAAAGAAAAAATTTTCCAACGGAAAAAAACCCTCGAGGTAGACCACTAGTCTCCTCAAATTGCGGCCTGCAAAACCTTGCGGCCAAATGAGGCATCAGACGATGCCATTACATCAACTTTATAATGTTTAGAGAAGGTATGCACCGACGACCAGGTAGCCGCCTTGCACACCTGGACCACTGACGCCTGATGGCGAAAGGCCCATGACGCACTAAGTGCCCGAGTGGAGTGCGCCTTAACAGGGAACGGGGGCTCCCGACCCTTAATAGAATAAGCCTGCACTACCGTCTGTCTGATCCATCTGGAAATGGTCGCGGCAGATGCAGGCAACCCCTTTTTGGGTCCATCTGGGATCACAAAAAGTGAATCCGTCTTGCGAAACGAGTCTGTCGTTTTCAAGTATACCCTGATCGCCCGGACCACATCCAAGGAGTGCAAAGCAAATTCCCGAGGATGACTGGGCTTAGGACACAGGGAAGGTAATACAATTTCTTCATTCAGATGAAATTCTGAAACTACTTTTGGTAGGAAGGATGGATTCGGACGAAGAACCACCTTATCTCTATGAACCACCAGATATGGTGAACGACAAGATAATGCGGCCAGTTCTGACACCCTGCGTGCAGAAGTAATAGCCACCAAGAAGGCCACCTTCTGGGACAATGTGGGTAGAGGAATCTCCCTAATATCTTCAAAGGGAGGTTTCTGAAGAACCGACAACACTAAATTAAGATCCCAGGGGGGTAACGGCGCGTGCACTGGCGGAGCCAGATGTCGCACCCCCTGGATGAAATTCCGCACCAAGGAATGAGTAGCCAAAGGCTTCTGAAAGAAGATGGCTAATGCTGAGACCTGACCCTTGATAGTACTCAAGGCCAGTTTCTGCTCAACCCCTTGTTGCAGAAAAGCCAATATTCGACTAATCGAATAAGACCGAGGATGGAACCCCAAAGGTTCACACCATGCAATGTAGGACTTCCATGTGCGATGATAAATCTTTCTGGAAGTCGCTTTCCTTGCTTCAACTAGAGTAGGAATAACTGAAGCTGACAAACCTTTGTCCTTCAGCACCTGGGTCTCAATAGCCAGGCCGTTAAAGCCAGCGATCGTAAAGCAGGATGGAAGATCGGTCCCTGAGACAGTAGATCTTCCCAGAGAGGAAGTCTCCATGGGACGTCCGCCACCAGTCTGACCATGTCGGCGTACCAAGCCCGACGAGGCCAGTCCGGAGCTACCAGGATTACTGGGATTCCTTCCTCCTCTACCCTGCGAAGAAGTCTTGGCAGTAACGCGAGAGGAGGGAAGGCATATATTAGCTGGTATTGCCCCCACGGGGCGATCAGTGCGTCTGCGGTTTCTGCTAGAGGATCGCGGGAGCGAGCCACGAATCTCTGAACTTTCCTGTTGAATCGTGATGCCAACAGATCCACATCCGGTGTGCCCCACCGTAGGCACAACTGGTGGAAAACGTCTGGATGGAGGGACCATTCCCCCTGATCCAGGGTCTGACGGCTGAGATAATCTGCCTGCCAATTCTCCACCCCCGGAATGAACACCGCAGAGATTGCTGGAACAAATCGTTCCGCCCAGCGAAGAATGCAAGCCACTTCTTTGGCCGCTCGGACACTCTTGGTGCCCCCCTGATGATTGACATAAGCCACGGCCGTGGCATTGTCCGACTGGATCCGAACCGGGCTGCCCTGGAGCTGCTCGGTCCAGTGAATCAGACAAAGTCTGATCGCTCTCAGTTCCAATACATTTATCGGTAATCTGGATTCTTCCGGGGACCAAAGTCCCTGGACAGATAACTGACCAAGAATTCCTCCCCATCCGGATAGACTGGCATCCGTGGTCACTATCGTCCAATATATTGGCAGAAATGACTTTCCCTGGCTGAGCATTGGAGACCGAAGCCACCAAACCAGAGACTCTCTGGTCTGTTTGCTCAATCGTATCTGATTGTCCAGGGATTCCGGATTCCGATTCCATCTGAGAAGAATCTCTTGCTGAAGAATTCGGGTATGGGACTGGGCAAATGGGACTGCTTCGAATGAAGCCACCATCAACCCCAGAACCCTCATGCACGTCCGAAGGGAAGACCAGCTGTTGGACAGTAACAACTGGACTGCTGATTGAATCTTTCGAAGTTTCCCTACCGGAAGGAAAACTCTCGTCCTGACTGTGTCTAGAATTAGACCCAGATATTCGAGCCTCTGGGTGGGAACCAGAAATGACTTTTGCTGGTTCACCAGCCACCCGAATTCCTGTAAAGAAATCATAGTAATTTCTATGTTTTGTAGCAAGGTCTGAGGAGATTCTGCATGAAGCAGAAGATCGTCTAGGTAACCTAGAATCGATATACCTCTTTGGCGCAGAAGTGCCAACATAGGGGCCAACACCTTTGTGAAGACCCGCGGAGCCGTGGCGAGACCGAAAGGTAACGCCACAAACTGATAGTGGTTCTCCTCTACGGAAAAGCGTAGAAAACGCTGATGTCCTGCGAAAATGGGAATGTGAAGATAGGCGTCCTTGATGTCTATGGACGCTAGGACATCCCCTGGATGCAGGAAGGCTGCTACCGTGCGAATGGACTCCATTCTGAATCTTCTTATGTTGACGAAAGAATTGAGCGCTCTTAAGTCCAGAATTGGACGCACTTTGCCCTCTTTCCTGGGTATTGTAAACAGGTTTGAATAAAACCCTTGAAACCGTTCTGTCCAAGGAACGTGGACTACCACTCCTTGTTGTAGTAGATCTGTGACTGCTCTCCGCAGATCTTCTAGACGATCCGGAGATAGTCGGATATTGGAAGGGAAGAATCGCGCCGGTGGGAGAGATCGAAACTCGATCTTGTACCCTGACTTTATGACTTCGCAAACCCATTTGTCCGGGATTCTGGAAAGCCATGGATCCGGGAACCGGCGAAGACGTCCCCCCACCCCAGTTATGGGTGGGGGCGCACCTTCAGGCTTTGGATGGTTTATCTTCAGGTCTGGAGGGGGCGGGCTTTTGCTTGCCCGACCACCGACCCCTGACGCCTCCTGCAGGAGCTTTGGAGGACTTAGTTTTTTCACCCGCTGGACGAAAAAACCTCTTGTGAGCAGAAAAAGAAGGCCCTCGTCTTTGACGAGTTCCTTTACCTTTAAAATTTTGCGGTAAAAAGGTGCTTTTTCCACCGGTGAGATCCTTAATGATCTCATCTAAGTTGGCTCCAAATAGACGCTCTCCTGAAAAGGGGATATTAGCCAATGCTTTTTTGGAACCTTGGTCGGCTATCCAACCTTTTAGCCACAGTGTACGCCTGAGAACCACTGCTGAGACTGATGCTCGCGCCATTAATGGAGTGGCGTCTAACGCCGCATCACATACAAACTGTAACCCCTGTATCATTTGTTCCAACAAATCTGATACCGCCTGAGGGACTTCTTCTAAGTCCCGGCGTAACCACTTGGTCCATTCAGTTACAGCCTGCGAAACCAGACCAATAGCAATTATTGGCCTGAAAGCTGATCCAATCAAGGAAAACATGGTGCGAGACATAGCTTCTATCTTGCGATCCACTGGATCTTTAAAAGACGGAGCGTCTTCTAAAGGAATAACCGTGGCTTTATTCAATCTAGCAATAGGTGAATCCACCACAGGTGGTTCTGTCCATTTCTTAATAAGGGTTTCCTCAAACGGATAACGCCTGTCAATGCGTTTGGAAATATTAAAAGTGCGTTTTGGCAGACGCCATTCTTCATCGATTGGATTGCCAAACATTTGGGCAATGGAAAAACCTTTGCCACTTTGATGCGCTTTTTAGTCCCAAAAGGGATCTCAGTTTCAGCTATTTCTGATGGAATACCCTGTAACCTTAAAGTCTCTTGAACAGATACAATGAGTGCGTTTACCAACGCTTCCTCTCGGGCTATGGCAGATGCCGAAACATCCTCCTCACTGTCTGAAGAGACAGGACCCGAGACACCAATACCAGATGAAGTACCTGCAACTGCAGAAATAGGCTCAGAGTCTGAATCCGAGGTTTCAGATAATAAGGGGTTAGGCGGGGGTCGCTTTCTTGCGCCCTGTCCCTGACAAGCCACTTCCACCCGGGACACAAAAGTTTCCATAATAGCTGACAAAGATTCAATTGTCAATGGGGTGCTGGAGGATCCCGCAGACCCCTCGAGGGGATCCGGAGGAGATACATGAGTGGCAGGGTCCATGTTAATACAGGACACTTTGCCAGCAATAAACAAAAAAACTTTTTTTTTTTTTTTGTGTGTCTCCCCCTAGCGCAATAGCGCCCCTCAGAGTACCTGCTTCTCGATCCCAGAGAGAGAGAGAGGGACCCCCAAGGCTCACCAACCGATGCAGTGCAGTTTCCAACAAACTGCAGCCAGCGTCTGTCTTACACAGACTGGAAGGAGCTGTTTGCTTTTTCCCGGGCAGAAGGCGTGGCTCCGCCCCCTGTGTACGCCTTCCGGCGTTCCCAGCCCTCCACGAGGAAGCTGGGCTCACAAAACATGGCCGCCCCCATAGAAGAGACATAAGACTCCAAAAACATGGCGGCCGGCGTGACCTGTGGACATATATGTATTCGGTCTACGGCAAAATGGCGGCGGACCGCCGATATCGTCTTCCCAGCACATCCACCTGCACTCTGCTGAGAGGTGACATATGGATCTACAGAGATACACTGCACATAAGGTAGGATTATACCTCCTATGTCTGCTGTAATGTTACAGTCTGCTGGGTAGAGTGTTAGCTCTTGAACCAAGTCCACTTCCCACAAACACATGCTGTATTACAAGGGGGACTTGTAAGTGTCAGATATATACTGACCATATATGGAGGGGCCCATAATATATACTGCCTCATAAATGAGGAAAAAAAGGGAACGTTTTACTCACCATACCGAACCGACAGGCACCCTCTCTTCATAATACCCTCTCCACCGGGGTGGGGGTTTGTGGACGCCTCGACTCTCTGGTCCTGGCGTCCAAGCGAGCTTTAACTCGCAAAGTCAGCCCCTTTACTGGGACTCAGTCGCGGCCGACTCAGCGCACTGGTCTGCACGCGCCTTTTAGGCAGAAACCGGGGTGACCACTGGATCTCACATCCAGCCCGTCGCCCGGCCCCGCATACTTACTTGAATATGTCGCGGCCGACCAAGCGCAATGCCTGGTCTGCACGCGCTCGTAGGCCGGCTGGGGTGACCACAAGTGTCGCCCAGTCCGGCATTTTTGCTTGAAGATCTCACAGGAAAAAAAAAAAAAAACACTGGAGAAAAACTACCTAAAAAATGTCTTTTTCTTAAAGAAAAAAAGTCTTGCCAGGACCAAAAGATCCCAGCAAGGAGCTTAGGTCCTTACTCCTGACTAGACAGAAAAAAACTGATTCCCTGTAGCAGAGAGAGGGAGGATATACCCTCAGGGACTGCCCCCTAGGGTGGAGCCAGAACGTTTTGTCATTCTGCCTAGTCCTACTCCTGCGGAGACAACATAACCCAGCTCTTGAGAATCAAGAAGACTACGTCTGTCAATGAGCGATAGAGAAAAACCTATTTGGTTCAGTTGTTGTCCAGCGCGCAACCAGGTGAGGAGTACAAAGACAAGTGTGTCTTGCCCACAGTCAAGCATGGTGGTGGGAGTGTCATGGTCTGGGGGTTCCAAGAGTGCTGCCAGCACTGGAGAGCTACAGTTCATTGAGGGAACCATGAATGCCAACATGGACTGTGACATACTGAAGCAGAGCATGATCCCCCCTCCCTTCGGAACCTGGGCCGCAGGGCAGTATTTCAACATGATAACCCCAAACACACCTCCTATACGACCACTACCCTGCTAAAGAAGCTGAGGGTAAAGGTGATGGACCTAAACCCTATTGAGCATCTGTGGGGCATCCTCAAATGAAAGGTGGAGGAGCGCAAAGTCTCTAACATCCACCAGCTCCGTGATGTCATCATAGAGGAGTGGAAGAGGACTACAGTGGCAACCCTCTGAAGCGCTGGTGAACTCCATGTCCAAGAGGGTTAAGATAGAGCTGGAAAATAATGGTGGCCACACAAAATATTGACACTTTGGGCCCAATTTGGACATATTCACTTAGGGGTGTACTCACTTTTGTTTCCAGCAGTTAAGCGATTGATAGCTGTGTGCGGAGTTATTTTAAGGGGACAGCAAATTTACACTTTTATAAAGCTATACACGCACTACTTTACATTGAAGAAGAGACACGTGGCTACAGTGTTGTCACGTGAAAAGATATAATAAAATATTTAAAAAAAATGTGAGGGGTGTACTCACTTTTGTGAGATACTGTATATATAAATTACACAACACAAGACTTTATAAGTGTCTATGGTCACCTCAAAATCTAACCTGACTAATTAAATAGTGGCTATGGCATATAAAAAAAAAAAAAAAAAGCTTAGGTTTATAGAATTGTGGCCAGGTTATACATATTCCTAATATGCAGTAAGTATGGCATATTCAGGCTATATATGAACATATTCTCAATATAGAAACAATGTGCATAAAGCAATAGTAAGCATCACTTGGTGACTTGTACCTACAGGTAAGCTTATAATAAAGCTTACCCATAGGTACAAGGAATATCTGCTAAACAGGCACAGTTTAGGAGATATTCACTGTTTCTGCAGCTGGTGATGTCCTCGATGCACACGCACCATGCTCTGAAGGGATGGCATAGTGAGTATGCTGTCCCTTCAGAGCGCTGTGCCGCGATCGTTGCTCCAGTGCACATGCGCCAGAGAAACGTCATCGAGACTCGGCCATTCAAATGGCCGGAGCCACGAACCCAGAAGGAAGACCAGACGAAGGTTAAAGCCCTGTCAGTGGTGACAACATGGTGCTGGAGGGCTTCATTTTAAGGCCCCCAATTCCCCCCCCCCCCCCGGGTTTACTACCACTCTAAACAAGGCCTCACTGACCTCTGTAGCTACAGACATTGTGGGCAAATTCAACCACAAACAAGTTGGCGCAACTAACAGGGACAATGATGGGGCTCTGGTTACCAGAGTCTTTAAATAGTTAATGGAATAAATCAGTCCATAACAATCTCTCTCTGCATTCCTTTAGTGAAGTTGTCTTAGTTGCGTCTCTAGGAGTTTTGGGAGCTGCCCTCTCCCAATAACAGTGTACCTAGCTTCGATTTATCCTTTATGACCGGTTTGAATACCCTGGGTGATGACATTAATTTGAAAGCGTTGGAGCGCACAAATGTCTTATGGAGACCACTTCCAGAAAGAGATTATACCAATACCATGGCGTGTTTGCGGTCCTATAATCTAGACAGCATTTGGCTCCGGTGAGTTTGCAATTTTACCATTTGGTGGAGGATATCAGCCTGTTGACACATTGGAATTATCATCATTGAGCACCGGGAATTACCACAACTTGTTTTCACTTGAACTCTGATATATGGAATTACATGTGTTTTTAGATTAATATTTTTAACCTCCAACCCCCCCAATCCCCCCCTCCCCCGCCTGCCCGCGATTTAGCCGAAAGACTGCTACAGCGTGGCCTCTAATTGCAGAGAGAGCGTACATTGACGTCCTCTCAGATTCCCACTCCCCGCAGGCGCGCATTGGGGTAACTCTGTCGGCCGTGTCCCTTGGACACAGCCAATCACAGACCGTGGTAAATGGCCAATCACCATGGCCATTTACCACGTGATCGGCGTGTCCAATGAAAGATGATCTAAAATGTAAACATGAGATCATCTCTCATCGACAGCTCTCCTTCCTCACACAGAGGCCACGTGTGAGGAAGGAGAGATCATTGCAGCAGTGAGGCGATCTGTAAATCGATAAAGTACAGTGGCCATCAGTGTCACAGTGCCCAGTGTCACAGTGCTCAGCAGTGCCCATCAGTGTCACAGTGCCCATCAGTCATCAGTGTCACGGTGTCATGAGTGCCATCAGTGTCACCGTGCCACCAGTTTAACCGTGTCATCATATTCCACAGTGCCATCAGCGTCACAGCGTCCACAGTGTAATCAGTGTCACCGTGTTACCCATGGGAAAAAATGTCAACTTCAAAAAACTCACATGCCCTTTACTACTTTCAAAAAATATGTAATTTTTGGGGGCATATGTACTTTCCTGGCTTGTTAGTGTCTCAAGAAATGAGATAGGCCGTCAGTACATCAGGTGTGATCAATTTTCAATGATTGGCACCATAGCTTGTAGACTAACTTTCACACAGACTAAATAATATACACTTATTTGGGTTATTTTTACCAAAGATATGCAGCAGTATAACATTTTAGCCAAAATTTACAAAGAAAAAACGAATTTGCTAAATTTTATAGCAGAAACTAAGAAAAATGCATTTTTTCCCCCCCAAAATTTTAAGTCTTTTTTCATTTATATCGCAAAAAATATAAAACCCAGTGGTAATTAAATATCACCAAAAGAAAGCTCTATTTGTATGGAAAAAAGGACAAAAAATTCATATGGGTTCAGTGTTGCATGACCAAGTAATTGTCATTCAAAGTGAGCACTGAAAGCTGAAAATTGGTCGGGGCAGGAGGGGGGTTTAAGCGCCCAGTAGGCAAGTGGTTAAAACTTGTTTCTCACATTTAGCTTTGTGATATGGTCGATTGCACTATATTATTGAATTATACAGCACTTCAACCTTTTATTGATGTACCCAGCTCTGTGCTTATGTAAAAGCTGAACTCTGGGCACAAATGCTTTCAATAAATATTTTTCTCAACAGCTAGAAAGTATATAAAACCACTTTGAATGTGACAAACATCTTTTTAAACCCAGTTTTTTAAATATTATTAAAAAGGAAACCTAGAGGAGGGGGCAGATGCAAGACCAGACCAGTCACCCTGCACAAGGAGAAGAGCAATCATCGGTCTTTATTACAGGAAGCTCATACACAGAAAGTTTCATGCTGAGTCACAGAACAGCTCTGGAAGAAACACACAAAAGACATGAAGATTCAAGTAAGAATACACATGCTTCTTGTAACTAGATGATCTGCCTTTTCAGGATTTTGGCTTTAAGGAAATATAGGATGGCACTATTGGGAGGAGTGAACAGGATGAGTGAAGCAGTTAAGTTAAAGTGCTTTCTACTGTAAACTGAGGATGGGTTGCTCCACAATGCATGCATTTTGAGAGGTCAGTGAGGGCTTGTTTTAAAAATGATGTACTGCTTGTTAAAGCGGAGCTCCACCCAAAAGGGGAAGCTCCGCTTGTTTGCTTCCTCCCGCACTCCGCTGCCACATTTGGCACCTTTCGCCAGGTAGCCGCTCCCACTTTCTGGTGACTTCGCTGTGGCAAAGTCACTCGGGAGTTCGGCCCCCCTCCTATTTCCACTGTCGCCTGGCAATTCACAAAGCACAGCATGCTACGCACATGCTCAGTAGGGAACTGGCTGCGAAGCCGCAAATATTTACTGCCAGCTTTCCTTACAAGCAATGGTGGCGACAGCACCCAAGAGCTGTTTGGAAAATCGGCTGTGGTGCAGATATGGCGGGATCCCTGGATGGGTTAAGTGTCCTAGTATTAAAAGTCAGCAGCTACAGTATTTGTAGCTGCTGACTTTTAATGTTTTGGTGGGGAGGCTGGCGCTCCACTTGAAGGATATGTAAAATATAAATCCTGGCCACAATTTATCTTAAAAAAATGGTTACAACTTTAATTTTACCCGTTTTCCTGTTACCATTTCCCTTGATAAAGTCACATCTTGTAGTGACGCAACACGTCGGTAGGAACCGGGTGATGTCACTTCTTGTCTACGGCCGTGACCGGAAGTTCGGAAATTACACGCCTCTCAGTGCGGGGACCAATCGGTCCACTTCCCTGTGCATCTTTGCATATTTTACTGCAAGTCATTTATCGTTTTAATAAATATTTTAAACTACTACACTATGGAGCCCTCATTTTATCTTACATGAGTGAAGGGTATGTGCATATCCAATGCTAGCTGTCATTATTGGAGTGAGAGAGGATTCCTTTACTTATGCTGAAACACTTTATTTTGCCTATATTGAGGTGAGCAGCCACTGCACACAGTGTTGGATTCTCTGGATTGTCTCACATCGGTGACAATGTGTGACTGGTTTACATCACGCTTTTGGATTACCACTGAATATTATATTTATTTCCTCTGCACATTCACATGGACTCCCTGCATTGAACTTTATTTTAAATGATCCCTATTTTTTGTATGAATTGGATTGAAATCTATCACTGTTTAACCAATTATCGTATTATGAATGGATTTTCACATGATTGTTTAAACCAGCACTGTCCTATCTACGCCTTTGGATGAATTTTCTTTTATTTTGGAGCACTAGTCACATTAATTTTAGTATAGTTTATATTGGTATATTTTTTACATATTACCTGTGCATTGTATGGATATTTCTATGATCCATTTATTCACCTATCTGGATTGATTTTATGCCCAATTTTTTGCACTATTACCTTATTATTTGATCTTATATTGGTGTATTTTTAGCAATGATTTTACATATATAGTGATTGATTGAGATATATATATATATATATATATATATATATATATATATATATATATATATATATATATATATATATATATATATATATATCAAACTTTCATGAATGCCTCTTTAGTCTACTTTCAGTCAATTTTCAGTAACTGCCAAATAAGATTCAACTATCACCTCTCAAAATCATAGCAACAAACAACATGATGGTCCAAACTGGTCAGGGTGCACATCCCCACTCTCATAGCTCGCTCTCCCTCTCACAGAACTATGCACAAGTCTAGGGGCTAATTATATGCAGCATGCTATACAATGTATGGCATTTCTGGCATGAGTTTAGATGTGAACATGAGCAATGCAGTTTACAGTAAAATGGTTTAGGGAACAAAGTACTTTAGCAGAAAAATGTACTACTACCTCAGTAAGATTTACATAGAAAGAAGTAATGCTTAGGGCTGCAGCATTGTTTTTACAACCCTGGAATTTAGCATGTGATCATGGGGCGGCCATCTTTTTTGGTCAAAGTAATGTCACTGAGATTATGTTATAAGCAGGAGACAAGCAGATGTCTGCTGCAGATGTATTATATTACAGAGATCAACTTAGGCTGCCTCTACACAGGAACATTCTTTGTAACATCTGATAAAGCGTTGGTATCTTTGAATAACCGGTATTGTCATAAGTAAGCAAATATTCGTTACATGGTTTTAAAGCTATACTCCAGGCAAACCGCTAAACACACCGATGAAATGAGATCTAGGGAACAGTTTTTATCTACCAAAAGATTTGCGATTTCTATCCATCCAGTCCTGGGGTTTACATAGCTATGCTATAAACACGCAGCACTGTCTTACAGTGTAAGAGAAACAGGATTTTTATGCCGCTGTTCAGCAACACTTCTAGGTCTCCTCCACTCCCATACCTGGTGACTTAATAGTAAAAAGGAAGAGCAGCATGCTGATAAAGCTCATTACTCTGTACTACTCTGCATATTTGTTCTCTCCTACCAGCATGCTCCATGCATGCAGTACAACTGATTGGCTTCCTTGTGCTGCTGCTACTTCTCAGAGGTCAGCTCTGCTGTACAGGTACTGCAAGAGGCTGATAACATGTCAAATGTCGGTGCTTACATTAACAATTTAGAAGTTAAAGGTTAGGTTCACCATTGTTAAAAAAAATGTTTATTTCTTACACAGGAGCCTGCAAAGCATTGCACTCATGATCAGGCACCTCCTGACACTTCCTCCAGCTCTCTGCCTGTACTTCTCTATGGGTTGTCAGCTGGAGAACTGGAGAAGATCCACAAGGACTAGGACTGTGCTAATTACTGAACTCATAGTCCAATATTAACTCCAAGTCCACCTGCCACGGTGACTTGTAGTTTATCTATTCACAAATCTCTGAATACATGTGGCTGCGCAGACTGTCCCACCAATTTGTAATTGTAAGAGTCGGTTCACATAGAGGCGACACAACTCCTTACTACTTCGGGGGCGACTTGTGCATTACAATGCACCATGACTTTGGAGCGACTTGCAGGGACTTCACATAATGGAAGTCTATGCAAGTCGCTCAGAGGTCGCCCCGAAATAGTACAGGACCCTTTTTCTAAGTCGGAGTGACTTGTGTCGCTCCTATTAGAACGGGTCCTGTAGCGGTCAATGGACTGCGAGGGAGCGCGACTTGTCAGGCTGACAAGTCGCGCTAATGTGAATGGGCTCTAAAAGTAGCAGTTTAAGAGTAGGAGAGGCATTTGCACCATGTTACACCTTAAATACAGGTGTAATATGCAACAAGGTGCAAAAGGCAAATTTTGCCTTTAATAATACAATACTGAATACAGAGCTGCATTTTTTTTTCCATCTGCCAGCTTTACCACTGTTCTATAAAACTGTACATTATACAGACTTATCTGCCCTGCACTCTAAACCCCAACCAGCCCTCTGGTATATGGATGTGCGGCCTTCAGACCTCCACAATCTGTATTGGAGAACACTGATTAGGGTAATAGCAATGATCTCTACTAGCCTCCTGTAACATGTTTCAGATTTGTATGGTCTTCAGAAGCATATCCCCAGCCAAAAATGTAGCATTTCCACAATTTCTGACCCTCGATTCCTCTATTAGGTCTGCAGTTTTTGATAGTCCTCTCAAGCATTACATATATGGATATTATGTGCGGCCCTTCGGTGGTGTCAGGGGCCACATTAAAGCATCATTTTACATTCTAAGCAATAGTTTCCAATTGTTTCTGTATCCTCTTAGAATTCTTTGTCAGAATTTTACATTTTCTTATGTATACCAGGCTTAGGTGAATAGGATTTTTGCAAGCTGTGCTCTGGTCAATAAATCCTCTAGTCTTTTATGGCCAGACAAGCTCCAGTCATGACAACCCAGCAACATCTGGTATTAAATGACAGCAAGAACAGTACAAGTGGACATTGTACACAGATAAAACAGACAAGGCTGGAACACTTCAGAAAAGTCTAACGGGGACAAATCTCACATAGTTCAAGCAACTGTCATAGAAACGAGTCAAAAGTTTAAACTCACCTCCCCGATTTCCATTCTCTTCATCCTGTAAAACAAAAACATACAACGTTATTACAATCATTGGGGGGGGGGGGGGGGGTGCTTGCTGTTCACTGAAAATAGAATACAAATGATATTTTGCACAATTTGTAACCTGCAATAGATAAATTCAGGTGGAATTTGTCAGCCAATGACAATGGCTAAACATTTCATGTATAAGAGTGTTTTCATAAAATCAGTCACCAAGCAAATGAATATGAAAGGTGGGGAATTCACACGCAAACTTTTTGGCAAAAGGAGCACCAGATTCAAACTGAACAAATACGTACAAATGTTCACAAAAATACATTTTCTACATAAAGTAAATGTTGTTTAGCTCCTAAAAAAATAAATAAAAAAGGACAAAAAGTTGGTGCAGTGGTATTACCCTGCATTTTGTTCAATACACACTCCAGTCAAGGTTGAAAGGTAGGCCCTGATTGCAGGCAGAATAGTCTACACCAGGGGTAGTAGGCAACCTTTCAGAGGTTGTGATCAACCTGGACAACATGGGAGGAGAGCAAAGATCACCTGAGAGGGTTGGGTACTAGGTGCTACCCTTAAAAAAAAAAAAAAATACCATCAAGCTTCCAATAAAAAGGGGGGCATAGTGTTCTGTACCCCCAATGCAGTGTCCTCTGCCCCCTCAAAAGCAAGTGTCCTCTGCAAGCGACAGCTTGCCAACCCTTTGTCTACACGCACAATATTACACGACTGTAGAGAACCAGTCCATTCTAGGAGAAATCCTTGGTGATCTGCGAATGCCATCTAGTGATGCAGAGGAGTCATTTATTACAGGTAGTTATAGTACAGTCAATTTACACAGTGCTTTACATATACTGTATATTGCACGTTCACATCAGTCTCTGCCCTCAAGAAGCTTACAATCTAAAGTCCCTAACTCACATTCATACATACACAATTAGCCCAAATTCACACTGCCGCGACTTGAGTGTTCAAAGTCCCATGACAAGTTGCTCCTATGAAGGGAGCAGAGGACACTGCATTGGGGGTACAGGACACTACTGTGAGGGGAGAGGGGCAGAGGACACTGTGTTTGGGGAGTGGAGGTACAGAACACTATAACCCCCTTTTTATTGGCAGTTTTGATGTGTTTTTTTGTTTAGTATCCAACCCCCTCAGGGGATCTTTGCTTTCCTCCATGTTGTCCAGGTTGATCTCAACCTCTGAACGTTTGCCTACTACCCCTGGTGTAGACTGTTCTGCCTGCAATCAAGGCCTACTTTTCAACCTTGACTGGAGTGTGTATTGAACAAAAGTCAGGGTAATACCACAGTACCAACTTGGTCTTATTTTTAAGAATTAAATGACATTTACGTTATGTAGAAAATTAATTTTTGTGAACATTTGTATGCATTTGTTTAGATTGAATCTGGTGCTTCTTTAAAAGGAAAAAAAAAAAAAACCTTCTGCCTTTAGAACCAATGTAAGCCTTATTATTAGAGGGAAGCATTAATATCAACTTTTTTACTAAAATTGTTCTTTAAAAATACTACACAAGCAAGGAATGTCGTCAATTGGGGTTAATAAAATTATCTTTATATTTAAAGGATAATTTCCTGTTTTTAAGTAACATGTTCCAACATCTGCAGCTTCTCCCCCCAAATCCACCTGTGAATGAATGCCTACAAGTACCGGCCAGCCATTGCCAGTTCTCAATGAACTATGAGGGTGCTGGTAAGCACGCTCTTAGTCCATTGATCTTCTTGCTCTCAGGTTAACTGGTAGACAGCTAGCTTAAAAGTCTGAGACTGCACACACAATCTGCTGATAGCGGGTGCAATGCTCAGCAAGCTCCTTAGAAAATAAATACAGTGCATCCGGAAAACACTAACACTCACAGCGCTTCACTTTTTACTCCTTTTTTGTGTTACAGTCTTATTCCAAAATTGATTAAAATGTATTATTTTCCCCAGACTTCTATACACATATCCCCATAATGAAGTGAAAGAAGTTTGTCTAAAATTTTTGCAAATTTATAAAAAAAAAAAAAAGAAAAACGAAAAAACACCCCATGTACATAAGTATTCACAGCCTTTGCTCAATACTTTGTTAAAGCACCTTTGGCACCAATTACAGCCTCAAGTCTTTTGTGTAATGCTACAAGCTTGAAACACATATTTTTGGGCAGTTTCTCCCATTCTTCTCAAGCTTCATCAGGTTGGATGGGGAGCGTCGATGCACAGCCATTTTCACATCTCTGCAGAGATGTTCAATCGGGTTCAAGCCTGGGCTCTGGCTCCGCCACTCAAGGACATTCACAGAGTTGTCTCGTAGCCACTTCTTTGTTATCTTGGCTGTGTGCTTAGGGATCGTTGTCCTGTTAGAAGATGAGCCTTCGCCACAGTCTGAGGTCCAGAGCGCTCTGCACCTTAGACTGGGGTGAAGGTTCATATTCCCACATGTGCCTTGCTAAAGAAGCTGAGGGTAAAGGTGATGGACTGGCCCAGCATGTCTCCAGACGTAAACCCTATTGAGTATCTGTGGGGCATCCTCAAATGGAAGGTGGAGGAGCGCAAGGTCTCTAACATCCACCAGCTACATGATGTCGTCATGGAGGAGTGGAAGAGGACTCCAGTGGCAGCCTGTGAAGCTCTGGTGAACTCCATGCCCAAGAGGGTTAAGTCCCCGTTCACACTAGGGCGACCTGTGAGGCGACCTGGTCGCCTCACAGGTCGCCTCCCATAGGGAAGCTGCGGACCCGTTCTAATAGGTGCGACACAAATCGCTCCGACTTAGAAAAAGGGTCCGGAGCTTCTTTGGGGCGACCAGGAGGCGACCGCCATAGACTTCAATGTTATGAAGTCCGTGGCGGCCGCTCCGAGGTCGCGGCGTGCTATGTGAACGGGGCCTAAGGCAGTGCTGGAAAATAAATGGTGGCCACACAAAATATTGACACTTTTGGCCCAATTTGGACATTTTGACTTAGGGATGTACTCACTTTTACTGCCAGCGGTTTAGACAATAATGGCTGTGTTGAGGTATTTTAAGGGGACAGCAAATTTACACTGTTAGGTCCCTTTCACACAGGCGGACGGTTCAGATCTGCCTGCCCATTTTTTGGCGGATCTGAACGGATGCCCCATACATCTCTATGGGGCATCGGATGTCAGGGGAGACAAATTTACAAAGATTTCAAACCCTTTTTCACCTTATAATGGGGTATTTTGCAGAATTTTGGAGGAAAATAATTTAATCCATTTTGGAATAAGGCTGCAACATAAAATGTGGAAAAAGTGAAGCGTTGTGAACACTTTCCGGATGCACTGTAAATAAATGCAAATTTATATCTGCCTGGTTGACCGTCACTGGACAATATGTATAAGATTTGAGTTTATTTCCACCTCGATATCCAATCACCACCCCTACCAACCAGTCGGGTCTTGGCCCCAGAATAAAAAAAACTCAGATGTGATTAAAGACCAATATAACAGCAAGCAGCAGAAGCCTGGAGAAGTTATGGACGAAAAGCAAAAATAAAGCAGAGACTCTCTGGGGAAGAACAGGAAGGTATTATCACTTGTAAGAAGGGTGTTTAAACAGACACAAGTGGGATCCGCTGGATGTTGTAATGGAAGCTGACACTACTGTATGGACGTGTATCTACAATAAATCATCTCTATCTGCAGTACAATACAGGGCTTTCCTGCCGCAGGATGTAGTCTCCGAAAATACGTTTATGTTTTACGGAGGAAAAAAAAAAAATCACAGAAAAACAAGCGAGGGAAGTGGCACAGTCAAGAGTTCAATTAATTCTTGGCAGGCAGAATCAGTGGGACATATTCCGATGTCACGCAAAAATCACAAACATCTGATAAATTAAACTGGTAGACCTCTTTAAAATAACCCATAATCATAAACCGCTACATTTGTGCAAAACTACTTACGTTATTCAATCAACCAATTAAAAATATGAAAACCACCACACAGAGTGGTTCTAAAGGCAGCACACTTTTCACTTTAGGCCTCTTTCACACGGGCGTTCTGCATTTCCGTATATCATCCCATTTTTTTTGCGGGTGATATACAGACATAATGCACGTCAATGCGATTGCGGATGTCAGCAGATGACCATCCGCTGACATGCGATTTGCGCCCTTTGAGCTCGGTTCCGTCTTTTGGAACAGAACCTATTTTTTCTTCCGTTTAAAAAACGGAAAGGACGCAAAATCGGATGTCAGCGGCGTCATCCGCTGATATCCGCAATCGCATTGACATAAATTATGCCCGTATATCATCCGCAAACGGATGGGATGATATGCGGACATACGGACCGGATGACACAAGTGTCATCCGTGTCCGTAAAAAAAAAAGTGCCGGAGCTGATCGCAATATGGTCCGCTCCGTGTGAAAGAGGCCTTAATGCAATCACTGCATTAGGGTAAAAAAGCCCCAGTAGTTGTATACTGCCTGGCCAAAAAAATAAAAATAATAAATTGCAACCTGGAATTAACTAAGCAACTAACTAAACTAAGCATGCCGTAACTATCCTATTGGATAGTTACTGCGTGTGCCCAAAGAATGAGGTCAGCTGACTACCTGAATATACTAAATGACCAAGTTATTCCATCAATGGATTTTTTCTTCCCTGATGGCACGGGCATATTCCAAGAAGACAATGTCAGTATTCAATCGGGCTTAAGTGGCGAAAGAGTGGCGAAAGAGTGGTTCAGGGAGCATGAGACATCATTTTCACATGGCTTGGCCACCACAGAGCCCAGAACTTCACCCCATTGAGAATCTTTGGGATGTGCTGGAGAAGGCTTTTCGCCGTGGTCCGACTCTTCCATCATCAATACAAGATGTTGGTGAAAATTAATGCAACACTGGACAGAAATACATTGTGTGACATTGCAGAAGCTTATCGAAACAATGCCACACCGAATGCGTGCCATTATCAAAGCCAATGAAATATGAGAGTGTGTGACTTTTTCTTTTTTTCGGCCAGGCAGTGTATTACCCCCTCACCTCCCTATATACTTATGAGTCTTAGCTCAGTCCAGTGTTGTGCCATTGGCTCCTGCTGCTGTCAATCAAATCCTGTTAGGAGAGGGAGTGGGGGGCGGCGCCAAGCAGCACTGCAAATGGGGGCACACGCAGAAAAGGAGGGGCGAAGAGTGCTGGTGAGAGACCCCCAGAAGAGGAGGTTCAGCGCTGCTCTGTGTAATGCCAAGTAAGTAGTATAACAAGTTTGTTTTAGGGGGAACAAATTGTCTTTACAACCACTTTAAACCACCACTATTGGTGGTATATTAGTAGCTCAAGCTCAATATAAACAAGATTAAGAAAAATAAATAAATGTTTAAAGAATTTGAAAGAACTAGACATTTTTGGGTAAAAAAAATTTGTTTAAAATTTTGAACTGTAAAAAAAAAAAAAAAAAAAAAAAAAAAAACACGTTTTTTTCGTCATGTGTTCACCATTTGCCTTCCTATCCTGCAGGCATAAAAGGAAGTGAGATTAAGTCTCCCCAGAGTTAGGGAAATTTCCATTCGTTTCCCAGGGTTGGAAGATTTTCTCTCTATTGCTGTTCTAGTGACAACCCTAGTTTTGGTTAGGATGACAGCCGCCTTCGGAACAAAGAGGGTGCATCTCCTTTATTATGGAAGCAGACAGCAGTAAAACCCTTCTCCACCTTCCTATCCAAAACAAATAATGTTCAGCTTTAGAAGAGAGAGTTTTGGGTGAGATCAAGCCTATGTTTCCAGTTCTGCATCTTAACTGGCCATTTTCATGTAAGCTGATGTTTAAGGATCTCTCTCTGCTGTAGGAGTCTGCTGCTAGGGGAAAGGGCTGAGCGCTGACAAAACTGAGCTGCCTGTTAGATAGGAACTCACTTTAGTTAGGGGCTGTGGACTCATACAAATATCTACTGCTTGTGGGGTTTTTTGGTGCCCTGCTGTATAAAAATGTAGGACAAACCCGTTGGACTGTTCCTGGGGTTTCCCTGTCACATGTATGATTACTGCTACCATACCAGTTGAGTCTTTCACATGTACAGTATATACAGTGTCTTGCGAACGTATTCGGCCCCCTTGAACTTTGACCTTTTGCCACATTTCAGGCTTCAAACATAAAGATATAAAACTAATTTTTTGTGAAGAATCAACAACAAGTGGGACACAATCATGAAGTGGAACGAAATTTATTGGATATTTCAAACTTTTTTAACAAATAAACTGAAAAATTGGGCGTGCAAAATTATTCAGCCCCCTTAAGTTAATACTTTGTAGCGCCACCTTTTGCTGCGATTACAGCTGTAAGTCGCTTGGGGTATGTCTCTATCAGTTTTGCACATCGAGAGACTGAAATGTTTGCCCATTCCTGCTTGTAAAACAGCTCGAGCTCAGTGAGGTTGGATGGAGAGCGTTTGTGAACAGCAGTTTTCAGTTCTTTCCACGGATTCTCGATTGGATTCAGGTCTGGACTTTGACTTGGCCATTCTAACACCTGGATATGTTTATTTGTGAACCATTCCATTGTAGATTTTGCTTTATGTTTTGGATCACTGTCTTGTTGGAAGACTTATCTCCGTCCCAGTCTCAGGCCTTTTGCAGACTCCATCAGGTTTTCTTCCAGAATGGTTCTGTATTTGGCTCCATCCATCTTCTCATCAATTTTAACCATCTTCCCTGGCCCCGCTGAAGAAAAGCAGGCCCAAACCATGATGCTGCCACCACCATGTTTGACAGTGGGGATGGTGTGTTCAGGGTGATGAGCTGTGTTGCTTTTACGCCAAACATAATGTTTTGCATTGTTGCCAAAAAGTTTGATTTTGGTTTCATCTGACCAGAGCACCTTCTTCCACATGTTTGGTGTGTCTCCCAGGTGGCTTGTGGCAAACTTTAAACAACACTTTTTATGGATATCTTTAAGAAATGGCTTTCTTCTTGCCACTCTTCCATAAAGGCCAGATTTGTGCAGTATACGACTGATTGTTGTCCTATGGACAGAGTCTCCCACCTCAGCTGTAGATCTCTGCAGTTCATCCAGAGTGATCATGGGCCTCTTGGCTGCATCTCTGATCAGTCTTCTCCTTGTATGAGCTGAAAGTTTAGAGGGACGGCCAGGTCTTCGTAGATTTGCAGTGGTCTGATACTCCTTCCATTTCAATATTATCGCTCGCATCAGTGCTCCTTGGGATATTTAAAGCTTGGGAAATCTTTTTGTATCCAAATCCGGCTTTAAACTTCTCCACAACAGTATCTCGGACCTGCCTGGTGTGTTCCTTGTTCTTCATGATGCTCTCTGCACTTTAAACGGACCTCTGAGACTATCACAGTGCAGGTGCATTTATACAGAGACTTGATTACACACAGGTGGATTCTATTTATCATCATTAGTCATTTAGGTCAACATTGGATCATTCAGAGATCCTCACTGAACTTCTGGAGAGAGTTTGCTGCACTGAAAGTAAAAAGGGGCTGAATAATTTTGCATGCCCAATTTTTCAGTTTATTTGTTAACAAAGTTTGAAATATCCAATAAATTTCATTCTACTTCATGATTGTGTCCCACTTGTGATTCTTCACAAAAAAATAGTTTTATATATCTTTTATGTTTGAAATGTGGCAAAAGGTCGCAAAGTTCAAGGGGGCCGAATACTTTCGCAAGGCACTGTATGTATATTATATATATATATATATATATATATATATATATATATATATATATATATATATATATATATATATATATATATATATACACACACACCGAGAGAGAGAGAGATCATTTTTTGATGGATTGATCCCTGCCCCTGCCCTGTAATAACTTCAAATCTGAATGGAGAATCATAAGCATTGTCACTAGCCAAAGAAAAGAATGCAGCTCCAGGTTAAAATATTATGCACTCTTTACTGAGTATCTATCATGAGGGTGTCGCACAGCCCGCCTGCGACCGCATGAAAGAGGGAAAAAAAAAAGTCTGGACTTTGCCGCACTACTTGGTATCTTTATTTTAGCATCATAACAAGAATAGATTGTAAAGTGTTTCAGGCTGAAAACAGCGCTTACTCAAACCCCCAGTGTTTTGAGTAAGCGCGGGTTTTTAGCGTGAAACACGTTATCTATTGTTCCCGTCATGCCTGTGATACTGTTGTGATGCAAAAAAAAAAAAAGAAAAAGAAACCGAGGAGTGCACAAAAGTCCAGACTTTTTCATTTTTGCATTTTGTCACTAGCCATCATGGTATAATACTGGAATTCCAGCACTGTGCCAAGACATTGTTCAGTTAGCTCAAGGATTACTTATTAACCAATAAAACAGCTTCTGCCTGAGAAAAAGACGAGCCTCAGAAAAACAGCCGAAGTCACAGTTCAAATATAGGAACCTGTAAAAAGATTTGTAAATTCTGTTCAAACAGCTTTGTGATCCAGACAGCACTGTCAGGCCAGAGTTTCCTGAGACCTCACTGTAGGCCAGAGGTCCCCAACCGCCCGTACTGGTCTGTTGCCTGTTAGCAGCCAGAGTGCAGAGCAGAGGTAACCATGGGGCGAATGAGTGAGGCTTGAACTGTACCTACAGCCACTCACACTACTGCCTTAGCCCCGCCTCCTGTCAGATCAGCAGCGGCATTAGAATCCCACAGGTGCGAGGACCCATCCTGTAACTGCACATGTGCAGAATCTAGGTTGTGTACTCCTTTAAGAATCTAATGTCTCACAATCTGAGGTGGAGCTGGGGGCGGTGATGGTAGCAGCGCTGGGGAGTTACAGCAAATATAGATCCGGAGAAGTTTGACTGCACCATACACACCCCTCCCCCCTACACACACACAATCTTCCCGGCCCATGGAAAAATTGTCTTCCATGAAACCGGTACCCAGTGACATAAGGGTTGGAGGCTGCTAGTGTAGGCTGTTCTGTGTAGTCAGTTTGTTCAAATTCATGGCAGGCAGTCGGCTGTACAGACCTGCAGGAACCTCCAAGTGCATCCCTGTCCATCCAGCAGGACCAGATCAGAATGCAGACAGATACTGAATCCTGTGCGTGGATGAAGACTGCACTTCATATGGATTGGTACACCTGTGTGAATGAGGCCTATTTGCTAGCAAAAATATGATGTAACTGATAATGAAAAAAAATAAATAAATAAAAAAGGAAAAAAAGTTTTTCACGCGATTGAAAATTTGAAATTTACACAATTTAATAATGACAATTATGCTTTTTTTTTTTTTTGTACTTTTTGCAGAAACACACTACAATCAATTTAACATGGTTTCCTATGGGGCACTTTCACATATATGCTTTTTTCAGCAGCTGTGTTTTTGGAAAGGGTCAGGGACCCTTTTAAAACGCAATACAGCGCGTTTTTGGATCAATAGACTTCAATGGAGAAGCTGCAGAAAAGTGACTGACAAGATTCCACCCCATCCTGCTAACCTTAAAATTCGACTGGACTGCAGACTCCGGTGGGTAAACAATGAAGTGCCTTAAAGTAAATCCAAACCCGTCCGAAGTCCTCCTTAAGATAACGTTCTTTGGGCCGGGCCAGGAGAATATTTCCTCTTCCGTCGGCGATACCATCTCGCTCTGATCGCACCCATCTTTGTTTTTTGAAACCTGAAATGGGAGACATGCGTTATTTACATCTGCGCAATTATCAGAAAGAAAATAAAAAATGCAAAATAAATGCAAATATGATGTAAGCTAATCATTGCAATGTTCAAAGTCAGAAAGAGGATTCTAAGGAAATACTTTATGACACCCATTTACTGGATCCTAGGTGTATTAGGTCAGTGCAGAGAACCTCAGCAGTGGCCATGCCCTTTGTTTCATCCCAGTGTGGGAGGAATCATTCCTCGCTCAGCCATGTACATAGTACTACATTCAGGCAGCAGCTGCTACACTGGCTCGCCACTGACCTTTTGCCCCGCGTCCCTTCCCCCTTGAAAACAAGCCCACATTCTGCAAATTCTATCAGCACAGATAATAATCTGCATGTTGAACAAGTCATTAACTGGCACTGGGTTACCACAGACGGTACATACCCCATGAAAACAGACACTGCCTGATAGGTACAAGGACTGCATAGAGCAGATATCTGGACTGGGAAATAGAAAGAATGATCACAATGACATCGTGCCGATCTCCAGCTAAATACACCATTTTATCAACCAATAGATATGTATGTCTGTCAATCCGGCTGTGAGATTTAGGTTGGCCACACAAACTCTTTAAAAGTAGATCGAAAAAGAAAGTGTACTATCAGATTTTGTAGTGTATGGTCAACATTATGCTGCCCTGCCAGACAGAATAACCAGACTAGTGACCTGATTTTTCTATACTGCATTTATGCAACACAGCTAGGTCCCCTTCTTGCCCACAGCCTAGAAGGACAGTGAAAGGGTTACCGCAACATTTCAAATTCTGGATATGTGCCTGCTGTACCAAATACTTGTATTAAAAAAGTCGCCTGTTCTCTTTGTATTGCTTCCTTTATGTGAAATCCCTGATGTACCTGCTAGTCCCTCTGCTCTCCTACTAAAAACTGACCACACTAGACAAGGGAACACATTGTGGTTAGCTCCCTAGATATGCTAGGAACTCCGTTTGCAGTCCTCCTATGATCACACTTGTCCTGACATGCCCCCCAACTCTTATGCAGCTGATAACAGAGGGCATGTGATCACTTCTAAAAAAAAAAAAAAAAAAGGACTATATATATATATATATATATTTATTTATTATATAAAAAAAAATATAAATCTATACACAAATGTTTTACCTTTCATTTAAATATATGAAACAGTTGTTTTACAAGGTGATCGTTTGCAATTACTTGAAGGAGCAGCAAGAGACTAAGGCCCCTTTCACACGGCTTCGTTCCGTCGATGGATCTCTGCTGCTCAGCGGGGATCGATTCGCCGATCCTCCGCTGAGCAGGCGGATGATAGCTCGGTCCCTGCTCTGTGTGCGGAGACGGAGGTGTCAGATCCCCACTCTCCTCTACGGGTTGAATCCGATAAGAACGGACCGCAAATAGGGTTTCCATCCCAACAGGATCGGATCGGATGTCAGCGGACATGTCTCCACTGACATCCGATGCCCCATAGAGATGCATGGTGCATCCATTCAGATCCGCCTGAAAAACTGACAGGCATATCTGAACGGTCCGCAAGTGTGAAAGGGGCCTTAGGAGGAGGGGTCAGTATGTTCCTTGTCCATCTTATATGTGCGTCACCTGACTGACCCCAAATGCTGCCCTCCCTTTCCCAAAAGGATGACAAAATGCTATAGTCAATTCAAATTGAGGCATTAAAGTTGGCTTTTAAGGGCTTGAATTTTGGTAAATTCCTGCTGAATCTTCCAAAGTTGAGCATTAGGTGGCCCTGCAAGCTTGACAAAGGTCAATCTAAAAATCAACTGAGCCGGGTAGAAAATTGTTGGACGAACAGCCACGGGAACTGCAGCCACCAAAATACAATAGGCATTCCAGTGGGGGCAGTACTGCAACCCCCACAGGATTCCAGGCTCCTGGCTGGGGTGCTCAGGCTGAACCAGCTTTCATCCACCTCCAAAGCAGAATACAAGCAAGAAAAAAGCCAGCACACAGTATAAAAGCATAAAATGCACTTGCTTTAATGCAAGACGATAAATAGCCTAAAAGATGGCCAATGTGTTTCAGCCATCAAGCCTTCATTATGAGCCAATGAATAAGGCCTAACGGCTGAAACATGTGGGCTGGTTTTTTTCAGCTGTATTTTCTCATTCTACATTAACCAGTTGGTGACCACCAGCTGCAGTTTTACTGCAGCAAGGTGGCTCGGGTGCGCGTACCAACGTAACTGGTCGCGCGCGGGGCTAGGGGGTGCGCGCCCCTCGCAATGTTCGGATTTAGTTCAGAACCGACCAGTGATCAGGTCCAGGCCAGAACAGCTGATCGGTCCTGACCAATTGCAGAACGTCCTGTGCCTGGGTAATGTAAAACACAGGCACAGGAAATGATGCAATCTTCTCTCCGGGAGCCTTTCAGTTCCAGCATGAGAGAAGAGAACGTCAACTGAGTACACAAGCACTAACACTGGCACCAGTACACCTAGGCACACATTTAACCCCCCAGTTAACCCTTTCACTCCCCGTCACAGTGTACATATAATTTACTGATCACTGTATTAGTGTCACTTATGACTTCAGTTAGTGTAAGAGAGTTGTAGTTAGAGGCAGTCCCAGATAGGTTTAGGGTATACGCCATAATATATGCCTTAAGATTTATCCCCCCTGATCACCTCCAGTTAACCCTTCATTGCACTGTCAGAGTCACCAATGTGGTGTACAAATCTTTTCTGATCACTGTATTAGTGTCACAAGTGACATCAGTTAGCATTAACATTAGTTAGCGTCAGATTGACAGCCGCATATTTAAACCATTTTAACCCTTTGATTGCCAGACACACACACACACCAACACAACACCTCTATTACTAGTATAGTGTCTTAACAGATCAATATCTGATCAGAACTATACTAGCGTAAAAAAGTATTGTGTTCCCAAAACGCAGCGTTGGCAGGATCAGCCCCGACACCTGCCAGTACCTGCGTTTAGCCCCTCCGCCCATCCCCAAAGAAGTGCAGTATCAGTAGATTACTGTCACTTCCAATACACAGCACACTAAACCGCAGCATTATTAGCAGAGTCAGGCCTGATCTCTGCTAGCACTATCAGTTACATTTTTTTGATAGTGATTCAAACAGTCCTTGACGACCAGGTGCTTTTTTACCTATGAGTCACACTAGGGACCTATAAATTTATTGGCCAAAATGTCCACGATTTGCAGTGAAGTGGAGGGACACGCAATGTTTTTGTTCTGTCCTCCATTCACACAGATACACAGTCTTTTTCGCAACAGTGACTGGTGTTGTTGGGAAGCCCCTCTGTGTCCACCAATACAACCTTAACATGGGGAGGGGTAGACTTCCACGACCAGATGAAGGTGCCATACTAATTGCCCGTAAGGCCAGACGCTGGTGCAAAAAAGTGCCTGTATACCTATTCCAATTGGCTCTGCTGAACGCTTATGTGCTCTACAAAGCGTCAGGAAAATTGGATCCTTCCTAAAATTCTAGGAAGCGATCATCATAGCCTTTCTGTATCCAGAAGGTGCTGTGGCCCAAATTCACAATCCAGACGCAGTGAGCCGGTTGCATGAGAGCCATTTTTCAGATGTCCTCCGCGGTACCCCTACCCAAAGAAGATCCCGTGTCTATAGAAAACGTGGATATAGGCGTAACACACGCTTTTTTTTGTCCCTCCTGTCCTGGCCAACCTGGTCTCTGCATCGAGGACCGTTTCCGTCGCTACCACACACTAGTAGGAGTATTAGTAGAGGGTACAGCACGGCACAGTCTAGGGCACACTTTCACACAGGGTCTCAAAAGAGGTTAGATGGGTGTCGCATTTTGAGAGACCCTCGCCTGGAACATTAAGTTTTTTTACAGTTACAAAAAGAAAGTGTAAAAAAAAGTTACAAAAAAAACAAAAATAGAAAATAAAGCCAAAAATAGTTGTAGTTTTATGGAGTTAATTTTCTGTTCTTACTCTACTTTTCTACTATTACTGTACTCTACTTTTCTACTCTTTCTACTATTACTGTACATTATAATATACTGTTATACTGTGATGTTTTATAGTTACTGTTTTTCATTGTTAACCATAGTTTGCTGTGCAGATACCACCATGCTACTGTTTTACTGCACTGTATACTATTGTACTGTAATGTTTTATTGTTACTGTGTTTTATTGTTAACCATTGTTTGCTTCGCAGGTACGCCCATCAGCTGCAGCACTGATTTGTTTATCCTGACAGCAACAGCATTTGCCCTCCGCATCAACGTAAATCAATGATTGCAGCGCTGTAGGGGGCGATTTCACCACCGCAGTTTAAAAAAAAAAAAAAGAAGAGCATATATGGCGAAGCATAGGGGATGGCGTGGACACAGAGGGCAGATCTCCCCTATGCTTCAACATATGTTTTTGAACACTTTTCTTGGCTGAGATTTCTTCATCCACATCAATCGATGTGAATGGAGGAATCTGCTATGTTTTTTTTTTCCTTCAGCCAAAAAAGAACATTGCATGTATGCCCATCATTAAACGTGGGTAGATGCTGGGAGATCTAATGGTGGGCATACTACACACTTCTGGCAGAGACTTCACCTACATCGATCAATGTAAATGGAGGAATCCGTTAGGTTCTTTTTGTTTGTTAAGCCCACAGGCTGCATGGAAAAAAAAAAAAAAAAAAAAACTTACAATATATGCTCATCAAGGAACAGCAACGAACTGGTAAGTCACTGGACTTTGAGCGGTCATACCAGCATGATGCCTGCAGATTCAGGCATCTTGGTATTGTTTTTTACAGCCAGCAGTCGGCTATCATGTAAAAGCAATCCTAGTGGATAATTAGCCGCTAGACTGCTTTTACAAGCAGCGGGAGGGTGGCTGCCGGCTTTTACTGGCATGTAATGCTTGAATACAATAGCCTGCAATGCAGCATCCTCCATGCACCGTTTACCACAAATGGGGGAATCAATGAATTTCTGTTGTTCATCCCCATGTGAGGTCTAGACCTTGTGCATTAGGAAGGACAGCTACATATATATTTACAAAATATGAATGCTAGTGGCCGTATTCAACTTTGAAAAAGGGCAGCCCTCTCATTGCTTTGAATAGGGCTGACCCTTGCAGCTAAACAAGGGAACTGTCACTAGGGTTCTTTCATCTGATCGGGGGCAGGGTGCATTTGCAGGTATGAATGCACCCTAACTGCATCACCAACTTCACTGTGCTGTGTGGCAGGTTCATGTAATTCTCCAAATAAGGACTGAAAGACAATCCTTTAGCAGGTAGGAAAGCGGTCACATACAATTGTTTCAAGCGTGTATTCAGCCATTTGCCTAGTGTTCGGCTTTAATCGGATTCCATATACATAAATATAAACAAAAATGCACAGAATCTACATTTCCTGGGGTTTTCCACTTTCTTTCCAAAAGATTGTCTCACAAAGAGTGCTGACATAGTACAGGTCCTTTCCAAATACTGGAACTTCCATGTTATCATATTTATGGTGCTGCATTTTTAGCTTCGACAAATCACTGAAGATGACTGAAGGGGATAAAAGGTCAATCTCTCCTGCAGCCAAATGGAATAGAAAGACAACAGCACACAGAGGACAATAGAGACGTCGTATTGTTCCTTCGTAACACCATTGTTGACCGTCTTCAGGAAGAGTACTCATGAAGTGCAAAAAGAACCTCCATTATACATTCAAGTAGGACAAGCTTCATTCGGTTGTCACTCAAGAGAGGCAAACAACAAGGGAACCATCCAGACAGGGAGAGTCTAAATTCAAACTGGAAATGAACATGACCTCCCCCCACAATACCCCTAATCCCCATCAAAGGCTTGGTATAGATCACATCTACAGTACTACATGTGAAAAAGGTAAAAAAATTAAGATATATTTTGTTGGTTCTCTATGGAGGCTCAAACCATTTGTGGTTTTGATTTTATATTTCTATCAAAATTAACCTGTTCCCAGGAAAAATAATCATACCCCCAGGTGCCTCGAATCCACACACACTATTTAGAAACATAGAAACATAGAAACATAGAATGTGTCGGCAGATAAGAACCATTTGGCCCATCTAGTCTGCCCAATATATCTGAATCCTATGAATAGTCCTTGGCCCTATCTTATATGAAGGATAGCCTTATGCCTATCCCATGCATGCTTAAACTCCTTCACTGTATTTGCAGCTACCACTTCTGCAGGAAGGTTATTCCATGCATCCACTACTCTCTCAGTAAAGTAATACTTCCTCATATTACTTTTAAACCTTTGCCCCTCTAGTTTAAAACGGTGTTCTCTTGTGGTAGTATTTCTTCTTTTAAATATGCTCTCCTCCTTTACCGAGTTGATTCCCTTTATGTATTTAAAGGTTTCTATCATATCCCCTCTGTCTCTTCTTTCTTCCAAGCTATACATGTTAAGGTCCTTTAACCTTTCCTGGTAAGTTTTTTCCTGTAATCCATGTACTAGTTTAGTAGCTCTTCTCTGAACTCTCTCTAGATTATCTATATCCTTCTGGAGATATGGCCTCCAGTACTGCGCACAATACTCCAAGTGAGGTCTCACCAGTGTTCTGTACAGCGGCATAAGCACTTCTCTCTTTCTACTGCTTATACCTCTCCCTATACATCCAAGCATTCTGCTGGCATTTCATTGAGTACAAACTCTCCCACCCTGCTATTCATTGGTCATGATGGTCCAATGGTCAGGGGAAACTGCATCCCTATTTGCAGTTTTTGTACTTTTTACCTTCAAGAGACCCACCAGCTAACAACTAAAAATTGCACACATAAGTTTGGGAAAATTAAGTATTTTATATAATTGCTTGCAGCCTTAACATCTTATCTCTAGATTTACTTTCACTTTAAATAGTTTGTTTAGGCCAGGGTGGCCCATTCTTGTTACTATTGATGTAACCACGGCCAGCTCTGTATAAACTAGAGATGCACCAAAATTTCAGCAGCACATCGGGTGAAAATCAGCAATTTGCTGATAAGAGAAAAAAAAGGTGCCGATAATGGCGCCGAAAACCAACTTGATTTTATTCTGCTTATGGTGTATTTTTCATAGGTCATGTAACTCAAAAACCGCATCAAAAAGTAGAACACGAGTTCTTGCTGCATTTTCAAAGCATTGTAAGCTCCAACGAGCAGCGCCCTCTGATTCCCCCACTTTTGAATTGTACTGTAACTGTATTGTCTTCCCCCACACTGTAAAGCACTGCGCAAACTGTTGGCGCTAAATAAATCCTGTATAATAATTTCAACAGGGAGGTGCGTTTTGGTGCAGTTTTTTTACTGATCAAAAAGGCAACAAGCAAGATTTTGAGGCCCCGTTCACATAGGGGCGTCGCTACTTCGCACCGCGACCTCCGAGGCCGCGGTGCGAGCAGCGCGCCGCGACCTCGGAGCGGCCGCCACGGACTTCATAACATTGAAGTTTATGGCGGTCGCCTCCTGGTCGCCCCAAAGAAGCTCCGGACCCTTTTTCTAGGTCGGAGCGACTTGTGTCGCTCCTATTAGAACGGGTCCGCAGCTTCCCTATGGGAGGCGACCTGTGAGGCGACCAGGTCGCCTCACAGGTCACCCTAGTGTGAACCGGGACTAAACACCACAAAGGAAGCACAACGGACCAATGTGAAGAAATACATAGAATTTAAAGGGATACTTTTTTTACGCTTTTCTTGCACTAAAGGTGCCAATAATGGCTGGCAATAAATTCACATTTATTTAAATTCATGATATTAAATAATACAATTATGTATAAAAATATATCTATATATATTAAAAACTGTCATTTTCAAGTTTCCAAGTGCATCCTGCATTTTCGGTTTACGCACCAAAATTTCCATGAGGTGCTTCTAGAATAAACTGTATGTAGCACAAGCTATATACAATATACAGGAGCTGTACAGGGACTTCCCGTCTGCTGCCAGAACATAATAGAGTTGCACTTAGCGATGTTTTTCCATTCACAGGAGGCTTTGTATTTTTATCAATGAATACAAGGTGCTCTCTCTAAGTGGCTGAGTTGATCGCCATCTCTGCCAATCACAGGAAGCCTTGTATTCAATGATAAAAGGCTTCCCATGAATGGCTGCAGTAACTCCGTGCTGTATACTGTATGTAGCAGATATTACATACAGTTTATACAATGCTGACAGTGGCTGCATCAATTAGTATAGGAAATACAGTAAAACCTTGGATTGCGAGCATAATTCGTTCCGGAAACATGCTTGTAATCCAAAGCACTCTTATATCAAAGCGAATTTCCCCATAAGAAATCATGGAAACTCAGATGATTCGTTCCACAATCATTTATTCATAAATCCTTCAGTTTATAGTCCATATAAAAAGATTATAGCAATGTGATAGGTTGTGTAATCATAAAATATCCATCCACAAATAGCAGCTTCCACAAGGGGATTAGAAGCAAAATCCAGCAGGAGCTACAGAGTATCAAAGAGATGAGAGGCGCCTCTAAGTGTAGCAATATGGTTCCATTTAATGAAGGTACAACATTTAGCAACTCACATGGTTGATGAATAAAACAGGCACATCCAAGTATGCAGGCATCCGGGGTAAAGCTGTCCACATGGACTATCTTCTGCACCGCCAGCTGCCAGTCTGTAATCCTGACCGGGAAGACCAACCTGCATTAAAGCAATCTGAAAGCAAGGGGGAGCATGGAAGGGATGACGTAGATGGCGGTGTGGAGAATGGTCTATGTGGACAGCTTTACCCCGGATGCCTACATCCTTAGATGTGTCTGTTCCAATCATCAACCATGTGAGTTGCTAAATGTTGTACCTTCATTAAATGTAACCATATTGCTACACTTAGAGGTGCCTCTCTTCTCTTTTATACTCAGCTGTGACTTAAGGCTACTTGTATATCAAGACATTGCTTGTATATCAAGTCAAAATGTATTTGAAAATTTTGCTTGTCTTGCAAAGCGCTCTCAAACCAAGGTTTTACTGTACTGTAGTTTGTGGGATCCACTTCAGCGATGAGACCTCCGCAAGCTCCCTCGCTGGCGTAGACCTCTCCTCCCAGCTTCTTCCAGGTGCCAGGTCTTTGGCCGCCTGGATTGGTCATGCAATGTGCATGGGAGTTCATTCATCTCAGCATTGGGGCATGGGCAGCCCTGTATTTTCTAAAGAAGGCTGTCTTGAAAATTTGACTTCTCCATTAGAGTCAATTCCCTAGCACAAACCGCTCCTCCCTGCATGTCATAACCCTCTCCTCTTCCAGGAGTGTCCAATTATTTTCTGTGCTGACTCAGCTCTTCCACCCCTCCCCTCTCTACATCCTTTTATGTCTCATCTGGGGAGGAGTGAAGAGGAACACTTTAGAGTAATTTAAATGACAGCTCTGGGTCTGCGGGAGCTACTGACATAACATCCAAGATGGGGTCAACCACCAGCAGTTTCAGGGTTGTTTGGCTGTCAACATTAGGCCTGGTTCACACCTATGCTGGTTAGGATTGATGCATTTTTTTTTTCCCACGTGCGTTTTTTGATGCATTTTCTGGGAGCTTTTTGTCTTGCATGAGAAACCAGCAAAAATGCACAAAAACGAAAGCACTGCTCTTTTCAACTGAAGTCTACAGAACCAAAAACTTAACTTGTTTCGGGAAAAAAGTCCTTGACCCTCTCTGAAAAAAAACACACCAGTGGAAAAACAGACAGATGTGAATGTGACCCATAGGAAACCATGGTAAATGGAAAAAAGCGGGTGTAAACCAGGCCTAAGGGAGGCTTTTACAGGTAAAAAAACATGCACAAAATACAGTAAATGGAAAAAACTTTAAGTGCCGGTTCACATTTCTGCAATTACAGAGATCGCATATAATTCGGAGCGCACTGCTCCTAAAATTACATGCGATCTCTGTGCAGTGCAAATTCAGCCATAGTTTGTATGGCTGAATTCACACTGCAATTGCACCTAAGGCTGGCCATACACTATACAATTTTCTTATTCCATTTCCTTTAGATTTACCTTAAACTATGTAGTGCAAGGGCCTGCCTGACTGCATACAAATTGAAAGTGTTTAGGTTTGACCCTATATTACATGGTTTTGGTAAATCTAAAGGAAAGTTGAACAGGAAAATCGTATAGTGTATGGCCAGCCTAACTCACACAGGACCCTTTTTTTGGTCCGCAGCAGAATCGGATCGCATGGTGGTTCACACTAGTGCGATCCGATTCTGTACAAACTTTCAGATCGCACTGCGATATGCGATCTGATCTGGGGGTGTCATTAACTTTTAAATGACACCCCCTGTGTATCGCATATGGCAGTGTGAACTGCCAGGGGTGCGGATGTGATGCGGGAACACGCTGTATATTCGCAGCGTTCCCACATCTCACAAATGTGAACCGACACTTAAGGAAGAAAATGGATTTTTGTAAGATCTTACCGTAAAATCCTTTTCTCTTAGCTCATTGACAGACGTAGTCCTCGGTGATTCAGCACCTTCGGGTTATGCTGCCTCCACAGGAGTAGGACTAGACGGGAAATAAAAAATGCTCTGGCCACACCCTAGGGGCAGTCCCCGAGGGTATATCCTCTCTCTCCCCGCTACAGCACATCAGTTATGTCACAAAGCAGTGTTTAGAGAATTTAACCCAACCCAACTCCAAAACAGAGGGGCGGGTACTACGTCTGTCAATGAGCTAAGAGAAAAGGATTTTACGGTAAGATCTTACAAAAATCCATTTTTCTCTATCGCTCATTAACAGACGTAGTCCTCTGTGATTCAGCACCTTCGGGATGTCCCAAAGCAGTACCACAAAGAGGGGTGGGAAAATGGAAAATCAATCCAAATCTAGAAGGCCCAACTGGTGCCAACTAGAAGTTTACAATGCTCATCCTCAATGATGAGACTCAACAGAAAAAATCTTTCAACAGAAAAAAACCCTTGAGGTAGACCGCTGGTCTCCTCAAATTGCGGCCTGCAAAACTTTGCGGCCAAATGAGGCATCCGCCGATGCCATCACATCAATCTTATAAAATTTTGTAAAGGTATGTACCGACGACCAGGTGGCCGCCTTACATACCTGGACCACTGACGCCTGATGGCGGAAGGCCCAGGAAGTACTGAGCGCTCGAGTGGAGTGCGCCCTAACAGGGAACGGAGGCCTCCGACCCTTAATAGAATAAGCCTGTACCACCGTCTGTCTGATCCATTTGGCGATAGTCGCGGCAGCTGCAGGCAACCCCTTTCTGGGGCCATCCGGGATCACAAAAAGTGAATCCGTCTTACGGAACGATTCCGTCGCCTTCAGGTATACCCTGATTGCCCGAACCACATCTAAGGAATGCAACGCATGTTCCCGATGATGATTGGGCTGAGGACACAAGGAAGGTAGTACAATATCTTCATTCAGATGAAAATCTGAAACCACCTTAGGAAGAAAGGATGGCTTAGGATGAAGCACTACCTTATCCCTATGAATCACCAAGTATGGGGACTGGCATGATAATGCAGCCAGTTCTGACACCCTGCGTGCAGAAGTGATAGCCACCAAGAAGGCTACCTTCTGAGATAAAGTAAGCAAGGGAATCTCCCTGATGTTTTCAAAGGGAGGTTTCTGTAGAACCGTCAAAACCAAATTAAGATCCCAGGGCGGTAAGGGCGCGCGGACTGGTGGAGCCAGGTGCCGCACCTCCTGGATGAAATTTCGCACCAAGGACTTGGTAGCTAAAGGTTTCTGAAAGAATATTGCTAATGCTGAAACTTGACCCTTGATGGTACTCAAGGCTAGTTTCTGCTCAACCCCTTTCTGCAGAAAGGCCAGTATTCGGGTCACCGAATAGGTACGTGGAGGAATCCCTAAAGATTCGCACCACGCGATATAAGTCTTCCATGTGCGATAATAGACCTTGCTGGAAGTCGCTTTCCTTGCTTTAATAAGGGTAGGAATAACTGAAGCTGACAACCCTCTGTCCTTCAGTACCTGGGTCTCAATGGCCAGGCCATTAAAACCAGCGACTGTAAAGCACGATGGAAGATTGGTCCTTGAGACCGCAGACATTCCCTGAGACGAAGTTCCCAAGGAACTTCCGCGACCAGTCTGTCCAAGTCGGCCAGACCGGCTAGACGAGGCCAGCCTAGAATTTCTAGGACCACTGGCGTTGACTGGATCTGAACCAGGCGGCCCTAGAGCTATCTGGCCCCGACCATCAGTCTGCTCATTCTCTGTTCCCACACATTTATCAGACACCTGATTCCTATCAGGAACGGTGATCTCTTCTGGTTGAACTTCCGGGACCGAAGTCACCTGGCTAGAGGCTTCTTGGCCTGTCTGTTCAACCGGATCCGTTTCTTGTGGGGAACTGAGACTAATTTTTGGAAAAGGTAAAGGAAAAAATCTGTTCAGGGAACGGTAACTGCCACTCCCTGTAGTACTTAAACGTTGGAAGGGAAGAATCGCACCGGTAGCAGTGATCGATGCCCGATCCAATACCCTGACTACCGGTGAAGACGTCCCCCCACCCTCAAACCAGGTGGGGGCGCACCTTCAGGGTGTGTATGCTTCGGGTTTGGCTGAGTTGGTCTTTTGTTTGTCTGACCAGCCCTTCTTGAACCCCCCTGGAGGAGCCTTGCCTTTCCCGCTAGTTCCAGCCCGGCGTACGAACCCTTTATGGGCAGTAAAGAAAGGTCCTCGCTTGTTACGAGGTCCCTTAGCTTTAGCCGCCTGTGGCAAGAAAGTGCTCTTGCCTCCAGTGGCATCCTTAATGATCTCATCTAGGGTGGCCCCAAATAAGCGATTCCCCTGAAAGGGGAGATTCGTTAAGGTCTTTTTGGAACCTAGGTCCGCTGACCAGCACTTCAACCACAGCACACGTCTGAGGATTACCGCTGACATAGATGCATGCCCCAATAGGGGGGTAGCATCCAAGGCTGCATCACAGACAAACTGTAGTCCTTGTATGATTTGTTCCATTAATTCAGATGTTCCCTGGGGGATATTTTTCCCCTTCAGGTCATGGCGCACCAATCTCGCCCATTCCGTAAGTGTCTGGGAAACTAGACCAATGACAATTACTGGTCTAAATGCTGACCCTATCAGGGAAAAAATAGTGCGGGACTCTGCTTCCACCTTCCGATCCACCGGATCCTTAAAGGACGAAGTGTCCTCTACTGGAATAACCGTGGCTTTATTCAGTCTGGAAATAGGTGGGTCCACCACTGGTGGTACCGTCCATTTCTTAATGAGGGATTCCTCAAACGGATAGCGTCTAGCAATGCGTTTGGAAATAGTAAAGGTACGCTTAGAATGCTCCCATTCTTCTTTAATTTCATTAACAAAACACTTGGGTACAGGAAAAACCTTCACCGTCTTGGTGGGTTTGTTAGTAGCAAAGGGAATCTCTGTTTCAGTTGCCACTGCCAGGGAAACCAAAAGGCTTAAGGTTTCCCGAACCGCCACAACTAGCGCGTCCACCAAAGCTTCTTCCCGAATTATGGCGGAAGTATTAACGTCCTCCTCACTGTCTGAGGGAACTTTACCTGAGACAACAGCCCTTGCAGAGGGACCTGCAGCTGCAATGACCATCTCAGACTCTGAGTCTGAAGTGTCCGATAATATAGGGGTAGGCGGGGGTCGCTTTCTTGACCCCCGTCCCTGACAGGCCGTCTCCACCCGAGCCACCAAAGACTCCAAAGCTGCTGTAAATGCATCCATACTCTGTGCACCGGCGGGTCCCGTGGCCCTCTCGAGGGAAACAGGTGGGGGTACTTGTGTGGCAGGGTCCATGATTATTCCAGTAACTACCCGGAAAATTCAATCCAAACTTTAAAAAAAAAAAAACTTTTTTTTTTTTTTTCCAGACCCCCAGCGCCACAAAAGCCCCTCAGTGTTACCTGCTAGGGATCCCTATCGAGCGAGAGAGATAGACCCCCAGGCTCACCACTTGATGCTCAGAGTTCACTGCAACAGGTTACAGCACTGTCTCCACAAACAGGAAGTCTTTTGGCTGGCTGCCCGGGAAGAAAGGAGGCGGCTCCGCCCCTCTGCACGCCTTCCGGCGCCTCCCCTAGCTCCACGAGGTGTTTGAGTCACCTCAAACATGGCCGCCCCCATGCTGCAGACACGAGGCTATGCCAAAATGGCGGCCTCGCGCGATCTACGGCGGTATGTTACAGCATAGCGGCGTCCTGCAGAGTAACTAGGCATTGCAAGATCTTTCTCTCATGGAGATCAGCTTGACCGGCGGTAGCGAACCTTGGCGGAACCGCGTGGCCGTCAGAAGACATGCTTCAGCTGGAGGAATGACCTGGCACGCCGCATACCTGTCCTGTGGCTTCTGACAGGTAGGATGCTTCTATTATCACAGTAAGATTCCAGTGCTGCCACATATTACAATCATTTAAACATACTTTGTAATTAGATTGTCAGCTCCCAAACCAAGCCTGCTGGCTTTTTGTACACACAAATCACATTCAATATAGGGGGATCTGTGCTATGTTATAGGATAGAGGGGAGCCTATCTTTACCATTACAGAGAGGGCCCGCGTTCACCACAAGACCCGTCAGGGGGAAAGGGGGAACATACTACTCACCATACCGGAACCAGGCGGGCGACAACTCCTGACAGTACCCCTCTCCACCGAAGTTGGAGGGCTGTCGACCAATACGGATGCCGTGACTCATGGTCCTTGGCGTTTCAGCGAGACGTTTAACTCGCAGGGTCAGTCCCCGTCCAGTGAGACTATGTCGCGGCCGACCCAGCGCGGAGCTATGGCCTGCACGCGCTCGTAAGGCTGAACTGGGGTGACCACTGGATCTCAACATCCAGCCCGTCGCCCAGTTCAGCTTTCTTGCTTGAAGATCTCACAGGAACACTGGAGAAAAAAAAGCTGTCTAAAAATCTTTTCTAAGAAAAAAATCCTGCCAGGACCGAAGATCCCAGCAAGGTATCTAGGTCCTTACTCCTAACTAGACAGAAAAAAACTGATGTGCTGTAGCGGGGAGAGAGAGGATATACCCTCGGGGACTGCCCCTAGGGTGTGGCCAGAGCATTTTTTATTTCCTGTCTAGTCCTACTCCTGTGGAGGCAGCATAACCCGAAGGTGCTGAATCACCGAGGACTACGTCTGTCAATGAGCGATAGAGAAATTAAAGTTCTGGTGACAGGGTCTTTCAGCAGAGGACAAATTACATTACCGTAGCAGCCAGTGCACATAAAATAGTATAACATGTATTGAACCCACACTGTTATGAGAGTTAAAATGTATCCAACAACAATTTTTATATATATATAGTGGCTGAGTTGATCGCCATCTCTCTCTCTATATATATATATATATATATATATATATATATATATATATATATATATATATATATATATATATAGTGGCCGAGTTGATCGCCATCTCTATATATATATATATATATATATATATATATATATTACATACATACATATATATATATATATATATATATATATATATATATATATATATATATATTACATACATATATATATTACATACATATATATTATATATATATATATATATATATATATATATATATATATATATATATATATATATATATATATTACATACATATATATATATATATATATGTATATACACACACACACACACCATGCACATGAGAGAGCGATCATTCACGTAGCAGTGTAACACAGAAATATGCTGAAAAAGCCACACAAGTGCATAGCGACTTTCAAAAAGGGTAAAAAAAAAAAAAAAAACAGGCCATTTGTCAGAATTTTCTCTGCCTAGTTAAGTGTTATCTTACTTCTCCATTGTACTTTATCACGTTAACTACAATTCCAGCACCCCTCCAAAAGGCATGTGGCCAACATGATAGTCTGATGACCTGCAGCTAGCCTATCTCCCCAGGATCTGACCCACAGAATAGGCACTAAAACAGCAGAGTAACAAACGCCATTTCCAAAATGTTCACACTGTTTTCAACGGGATCCAAGTAATATATATATATATATATATATATATATATATATATATATATATATATATATATATATATATATATATATATATATATATATATACTAGAACGTTGAATGAAACGCAGTTACAGCAGCCAGGGCATAATTACCCGGGTCAGCTGGGTCAAATTTCATAAGTAATAAAACAAGCCTTCCGAAAGGTTTAGGTGCTACTTCACATACGCACTGGCAAATTTGGCTGCTGAAATCCACCCACTACTAATTACATAAAACCGGCTTCATGTACAAATGTAGATTTAAGACTGCTGTTGAAGCTCATAGCAAACAATAGGGGCTTCACCTGATGAGTGTCACTACAGTAAAGCGGGCCATAGGTGGATTGAATCCATGTAAGGCACGTGTCAAACAAGGCCAACGCACCCCTGAACCCTGAACCCTGCACACAACGCGCCCCTGAACCCTGAACCCTGCACACAACGCGCCCCTGAACCCTGCGCACACAACGCGCCCCTGAACCCTGCGCACACAACGCGCCCCTGAACCCTGCGCACACAACGCGCCCCTGAACCCTGCGCACACAACGCGCCCCTGAACCCTGCGCACACAACGCGCCCCTGAACCCTGCGCACACGACGCGCCCCTGAACCCTGCGCACACGACGCGCCCCTGAACCCTGCACACGACGCGCCCCTGAACCCTGCACACGACGCGCCCCTGAACCCTGCACTCTGCACACAACGCACCCCTGCATCCTGCACACAACACACCCCTGAACCCTGCACACAACACACCCCTGAACCCTGCACACAACACACCCCTGAACCCTGCACACAACACACCCCTGAACCCTGCACACAACACACCCCTGAACCCTGCACACAACACACAACGCACCCCTGAACTCTGCACTCTGCACACAACGCACCCCTGAACCCTGCACTCTGCACACAATGCACCCCTGAACTCTGCACACAACGCACCCCTGAACCCTGCACACAACGCACCCCTGAGCTCCGCACATAATGCACTCCTGGTCTTTTTTGCCCCATTAGAATCAATGTTGGGTGTGCAATTTGGCAACACCTATTGTTCGATGCAGGTTTGGCAGAGGGTGTGTGGTTGGTTACTGTACCTATTCAAAGAGAAAGATAAACCCTGAATTATATAGTCTTAAACATGCAACCGCCCTTTTGAGGGCAACCATAATTCTGATGCGGCCCACAGTGAAATGGAGTTTGACACCCTTGCCTTATTCCCATAATGCTCATGCACTCTGCAGTGTAGTTGAGCATCTTGGGAAAAGTAGTTCCAAAAACATCTGGGGTGCCAAGGTTCCCCATCACTGATCTAAGGGCAGGCAGGCTGTATGGATGTCGATCAATCCATCTTCAGTACAGCCTGTCAGATTTTGGTTGGCGCTGTGGGAGGGACTCCCCCCATCAACACTGACTTGTGATAAGGGAAAAAAAAAAAAAAGAGCAATTTTCTTTCCTGCAAGTCGTTTGAGCATTTTCCCTCCAAACACAAGAAAAAAAGGACACTTAAAAACACCTGGCACACCCAAATGCCACTTTTAGGTGCATAAAGCAATTTTTCTGCCTGAAAGCTCCTAAAAATGCACTTGTGATGGGTTTTTACTCAGAGAATAAACGCTCCTCTACAAATATACCTGTAAACACACAAATGTACATGGACATATAGTCTAAAGTGGGGTATACACTAGTAGAAAATCTGCTCCGTCCGATTTTCAGCTAGTCTGTACACAACTTTCAGCAGCCGATGCCGACATTTTCAACGAAAAAAAAAACGGAAAGGACAAACACCAAAATTTTTATCGTCCGTCCCCAGACAACCAATTTTAGTTTAATGTGTATGCAGTACATCCGCAAAAAATCGCATAAGAAAGACCGCGCATGATCTGAAGTTGCTGATGACCTGAAAGTCTAGGAACAAACGTCCCAAAAAAAAATAAAATCGGACGAGAAATTTCGTGAACATTTATGCACTGTCAACTAAAAAAAATAGTAATGAACGCTGAGCAAGAGAGAGAAAAAAAACGGAGGATATTATGCTGAGCAAGAGAGAGAAAAATCGGAGGATATTACGCTGAGCAAGAGAGAAAAATCGGAGGCTTAAGTTTGCTTCTTCAGACTGAAAGGGAAAATGCCAAACATCTGTATAAGCAGCATTTGCACTCAGTGTGCACAAGGCCTAGGCATTCACTGACTGAAATCTTGATTGATTATCAAGATTTAACCAAGGATAAAAAAAAAGCATACGCACTTTCCTGAATCACAAATACTACTGGTTAACAGAGATTCTATCGTTCTTTAAAAAACAGAATACATAAATAGTCACTTTTATAGATCTGCACATCCGACCTAGGACAGGAATAGCAATAGAGAAAATTGGAGCGGCACAGGTCCCAAAAAAAATGCCATCAGGCATCCCAGGAATTCCGGGGTTCTCCACACGGTGCACAGGCACTAAGTGCTAAGAAGAAGGTACATATGGGAGCAGAATATCAAGTAAGGGGAGAAGAACTTTTTTTAAATAAACCCCATCTAAAATTACGAAGCAACATCCTAAAGCTCACAACCAGGCACAGTTCACCTACAAAAGGTTTCCTTTTTTCAGGTCATTGACTATAGTGTGAGTTTTCAGGGAGAGAATTCCCCCATGACACATAAGAAGTCACTGACAGAAGCCGGGTTTAATGTTACACTTCAGCTTGCTTCACAAATAGGAGGCTGCAAGCTAATATTGGCTACAAACAACCAGACCGGTCTTATCTAAAATTAATCATGAAAGAATTTGGTCAGTGGCCAAAAATTGCCTATACAGGTTAGCTATTAAAGGCCATCTACAGCCAAAACTTTGTTTCAGTTTTATACAGTGGTGAGGGGTTAGAACGTCTATCGTGTGTTTATTGCTGCGTATAAGTATTTTCAGATGGGAAGAGTAGCAATGGTAGACTCCATTCTTCTCATAGAAAATGTCACCCAGACTTTTGAAGGTTAAAGCTGAGCTCCGCCTGATTATTGATTTTTTAATTTTTTTAATTAGATATGTTTTACAGCAAAAAGTATTTTTATTTTTTTTCAAAATGGTCGGCCTTTTTTTGTTTATAGTGCAAAAAAATGAATGCAGAGGTGATCCAATACCACCAAATAAAGCTCAACTTGTGGGGGGAAAAAAAAAGGACATACGTTTTATTTCGGTACAGTGTTGCATGACTGCACAATTGTCAGTTACTGCCGGTTCACACTGTTCCGACTTGTCAGGCGACTTGGTCTCCTGACAAGTAGCGGACCATGCTGTGCAATGGGAACCGTTCTAATAGGAGAGACTCAAGTCGCTCCGACTTAGAAAAAGGTTCCTGCACTTTTTTTTTTTTTTGCAAAGTCAGAGCGACTTGCATTGACTTCCATTATGTGAAATCGTTGCAAGCCGCACCGAAGTCGCGGTGCACGGGCGACGGCATTAGTAGCCCGAATTCGTGTCGCCCTAGTGTGAACCGACACTAAGCCCCCGTTCACACTGGGGCGATCCGACTTCCCGGGGCGACCTCACAAGTCGCGGCGCGCAGCTCGCACTGCGACCTCGGAGCGACCAGCACGGACTTCATAACATTGAAGTCAATGCAGGTCGCCCCAAAGAAGCTCCGGACCCTTTTTCTAAGTCGGAGCGACTTGTGTCGCTCCTATTAGAACGGGTCCACAGCTTCTCTATGGCAGGCGACCTACAGGGAACTGTCAGGCGACCAGATCGCCTGACAGGTCGCCCCAGTGTGAACGGGGGTCTTAAAGTAAGAAAAGGAAGCCTTTTTGTTCCCCTAAACAAAAACAAATAACCCCTGCAGTGCAGACAGAGCCCCAATTCAAGGCAAAAGGTAATTTTCTCCACCCCCCCCCCCCCCATTTTGCATACAGTGGAGAGGAATTCAGTTTTTTTTGCTACCTCTGCCTGTTAGGGAGATTCACCCTCTCTATTTGTCCTGATTACCATTATCATTTGGAAGACAAAAAAAAAAAAAAAAAAAGACATTTTGGGCTCTTCCCTGAAACATAATAGAGGGGAAATCTTCCAATGGGGACACTAGTTCTGGTGACCTGGGGGGCCCCAGGGGATGCCCTTAAAGCGGAGTTCCGGGCACAAAATCTGTATTTTTTTTTTGTGCCCCTCCGCTAGCTACACATAACCTGAAAAGGAATTGGATAGTTTTTTTTTTTTTTTGTACACTCACCTTGTAATCGAAGATCGTAAATACTCACCTCAGGGTACTTCCTCCTCCAGCGCCGCGGCTCACCCGTCACTTCCTGCCTCGCGATGATTCCTGGGAGCTGAACGTCATCGCTCCCAGGAATCAATGCGACGGCACCGGCCCCGCACGTCACTTCCGGGCGACGCCGCATTCCCCTGCTAAACAGCTTCTGGGCATGCCCAGAAGCGGTTTAGGAATGCGGCGCCGCACCGGAAGTGACGAGAGGGGCCGGTGCGGCGCATTCTGGGAGAAGAGGACACGGAAGAGGACCGCGCCGGCTTCAGATGCCCACAAGAGAGAAGGAAACGCTGTGGAAGAAATTTTATAAGTGAGTATTTCTTCTTGCAGGTAAGTGCGAACTGGGACAGATCAGAGGCTAGCCATTGTGGAATGTGCTAGCCCTGACTGTCCCGGGGGTATGTTCATCAAAAAATGAGATCTGTGCCCGGAACTCCGCTTTAATTTGTAGAGATTTCCTCTCACTTCCTGTTTTGGCTATGGGACAGGAAGTGAAGGGAAATCTCCCCCATTAATACAGATGTAAAAAAAATATATACATATATTTTGACAGGGGGGTTATAACCCTCTTACTGGATTCAAAATTAATGGGAAAAAAAATAAAAAATAAAAGAAATTTAGCCTATAGTTCTACTATAAGATTTTATGTGAAATGATCAGATTTTAGACATATTTATGTATAAAAGCCTCCCTTGTGTAGGCCTCCAAAAGCCCTGAGACTGGGCTGCCACATTGGATGTGATGTCAGGAGCCCCAGAGCGGTCATTGACATGACACATGAATATTCTGCTTTCACTCCTTCACTGCCTATGTAAAGGTTACATAGGGAGATTTTTATTCAGATTAAGCTGAGGCCTTACGCACGCTGAGTGTTCAGTCCTGATCCATGGGACTCCAGCATTAAAGCAGAGCTCCAGCCAAAATTTCAACATTGCCTGTAATTATTCATTACCGCATCCCCATTTATTTTTGGATACTTTTTGTTTTGGTTATTTTCTACCTTTTCTTGAGTCGCGGGGCTACACTTCTGTTCAACCTTGCTGCAGCGAGGTACGTTATTTCCACTTGTCCATAGGCTCCTGGGATTGCAGTGTCCTCAATCCCAGGAGCCAATGGGCATCCCCCGCTGCTAGCATTGAGTTCTTTCACAACCGCAAATGATTTGAGGCTAGGCGGAGATTGGCACCATTTTTGAGTTGGGAATTCAGTCTTTGGCAACCAAGTAGACACACAGTGGGCTGCGATTCGGTCCCACTGCACATGCGTGAGATCAGGAAGTGCATGCTGGGTAGCCAGCTGAACCCAGAACTGGAAGATAGTCCCAGCGGGCTTCAGATGGTCACACTAATGGCGCTTTTCCACTGCATAGAACCGTACCGGCTCGGCACGCTTTTGTGCTTTTCCACTGCGGTACCGCATGGTATAGGGTCGGAACGGTTCGGTACGGTACGGTATAGGTTTGCTTTTCCACTGCATGGAACCGAACGGTACGGTACGGTACGGCTCTGAAAAAACAGTACCTACTCGATTGTGGTTCCAACAGGTACCAAACTGGTACCATATCCCACAATCCTTTGCATGCAGTCACTACTAGCCACTGATTGGTCAGAGAATCACACCCACCCCGTTGTTATCCCACCCACTTAACTTTAGTACTACTTTAGTGGAAAAGCAAACCTATACCGTACCGTACCGAACCGTTCCGACACTATACCATGCGGTACCGCAGTGGAAAAGCAAACCGGGCCAAGCAGGGCCGAGTAGAGCCGAGCCGGTACTAGCCGGTACTTGCAGTGGAAAAGTGCCATAAGGATGGCTGAGTGCTGAATCTGGAGTTTAACGCAAGTACTAAAAGATGCACAAAGAACAGAAACCGCAAAATAAACAACACATGCTAATTTGTAATTAGCGACTGTCACAGGGTTATTAACTATTTCAGCTCCGGAAAGGTTTTACCCCCTTAATGACCAGGCCATTTTTGGCGATACAACACTACGTTTCTTTAACTGACAATTGCGCGGTCGTGCGACACTGTACCCAAATAAAATTGATGTCCTTTTTTCCCCACAAATAGATCTTTTATTTGGTGGTATTTGATCACCTCTGTGGTTTTTATTTTTTGTGCTATAAACAAAAAAAAAAAAAAAAAAAAAGACCAAACAGTTTTGAAACAAACCATTTTACGTTCTGCTATAAAACATACCCAATAAATAAAATGATCAAATTTCTTTATCAATTTAGGCCAATTTGTATTCTGCTACATATTTTTGGTAAAAAAAAAAAAAAATCCCAAAAAGCGTTTGCGCAAAAGTTAGAGTCTACAAAGTATAGGATAGATTTATGAACTTTTTTTATTATTGTTTTTATTAGTAATGGCGGCGATCAACGATTTTTAGTGGGACTGCGACATTGTGGCGGACAAATCTGTGGCGGACAAAGCGGACCAGTGACACCAATACAGTGATCAGTGCTAAAAAATATGCATGGTTACAGTATAAATAGCACTGACAGGGAAGGGATTAACACCAGGGGCAATCAAAAGGTTAAGTGTGCTCCTAGGGAGTGCTTTCGAACCGTGGGGGGAATGGACTGACTGCAGGAAGAGATCTGTGTTCCTGATTAGTAAGAACACAAGATCGCTCTCTTCCTGTCTGACAGAACGGCGGTCTGCCTTGTTCACATAGGCAGACCGCCTTTCTGTCATTCTCCTGAACAATCGCAGGTGGCCAGGTGCCATCGCGGCCGTCACACTGTCTGGTTCCTGCTGTGTCCAACCACAGTGGGAGAGGCGCACGCCCCCTAGAGCCTTTCTTAAAAAAAAAAAACAAATCATGTACAGGTATGTGATTTTGTGCCTAAGGGCCGCCCTGGGTCAGTAAATGTACATAGGGTAACAAGCTAAAAACCCTCTCGTATCAGACTAGATTGGCAAATTTAGTTGATTAAACATTTCACCATTTTAAAACTGATTACAAAAGGTTATATATTGTATATGTTGTATATGTTAAATTCTTTCAAATTCCAAATTTTATTTACAAAACATACAAAATTTTCAGTTTACAAAAAAAATACAAAAAATGCAATTATGTGTTACATAATGATATATCAAACCATTCCTGCTAGAGGACAATTATGGTTGTTGGTGATAAAGGAACAGTGGCGACCAGTGGTAAATTTCCAACGCGTTTCGAATTATACAAATGTACATAGGGTGATCCTTAAGTGGTTAATAAACAATCAGAACTCCACTTTAAAGTGCTAACGTTTAGGGCAGTATGTGCCCAGGGATGAATGCATGGAACACAAGCAGTCTGCATTCAGAATATTTATCCCTGGGTAAGCATTTCCCTGTTAGTACCCCTCAGTACACCGTCCAGGCCCAGCAGCTTTCAGCCTCTCCGAGTTTGAAAGGACAATGCTCCTGTGCCTTCTGACCGCACCGGGGATAAATAACCAGTGTGCATGTTGTGGCCTAACACATGGAGATAGAAGAGATGGAACCACGCATCTTAAAATTAAAATTCTTGCAATGTGTAGGACTGTATGGAAACATGCGTTCTGATAGAAAGGGTTTCTTTCTTTTCTATGTTATGAGGCCATTTTAGGTGAAAACAGTGCTTTGTGTAATTTTATTAGTGTTTTCAGCTAGAGCCCTGTAAAACCGACAAGTAAACATCATCCCGGTGACCATAGCAACACTTCATACAGGCGATTTCAAATCATTGCACCATGTTATTTATAGAGAGCAATTTTTACACACAACAAGCTGGGCCTAATAAACAGGCATTTACAGGATGGGGCTCAGAGGAGAGAGCTCTCGCTGTTTTATGAGTGGATAGTTCTTTAAATCTGCAGGTGACTAAAATCTTTTCTGGAGAGACCCCCACCCCCTAAATAAAGTCAGCTCGGCTATACTGGCAGGCCTTGCAGCCTCTGAATAGAGCGTAAACAGCAGCTCCCTAATGGGCTGATCACATTGCATTCAATCTCCATGGTAACCAGGCTGCCAGAGCAAGTGCCTGTTTGTGGGTGGGAGGGAGCAGCGATCTCCCTGGCAGCTCTGCGAGAGGAATACTTTGCAGTCTCTGGTGAGCAGGCCTCTAACACCTGAGACAGACCAGCAAGACGCTTAGATCACTTACAAAGCCTTTTACTAGGCCTGAAACGGAGATTACATGACGGGAGGTGAACATCGCTGCAGCCTCTCACTGATGACAGCAAAGATCGCATTCAACAGCAGCAAATATACTGCAAACTAAGCCTGCATCTACCTTGAGGTTCAGCAGGGAAAAAGACGGGTGCATTTTCTCTCCAGTTTACAGAAGTTTGAAAACTCTGAAGTAGCCAGAAGACCTCAGGCACACTCAAGTAAAGCTAGCCATACACACAGATTGCTTTTAATCAGGATGACGAAATCCAAAAGATTTACTCCATCCAGGCTACACAGCGTGGATGGGTGACATTTCTCCTATCGTATTGTGACAGCCGGTACCCACAGCTATCAGAACCCTGGAAAAGCAATTGCAGAGGATTGGCTACAGTCACGTTCCACCATCAGTTTACCATCAACCTTCAGATCTAAGGTCGGGCCATACACGGTGCAAATTCCTTTCCTGCAACCAAAAGAAATTTGCACAATCCCCAATAAACACAGACAGTGCTGACAGGGGAATCCCTCCTGCCGAGCAATTGTCTGGGGGAGGGGGGGGGGGAGAAGCTGTCCCCACCGGGAGAATACTAATCATCGCTAGTGGCTATAGTATCCTGGATCCCCCAGGGACTATACCCCCTAAGCGGAGAACCTGCCGAGGACTCCTCCCCACCCGGACAGGCTTGCATCCACGGCGACAATTATCCAGTAAAAAGGGGAGGAAGGATTCCAGATCAAGACTCCCTGGTCAGCTGGAACCAAATGTCCAGAGAGTTTGGATTCCAGTCCCATTTGAGAAGGATTGCCTTCTGGGGGATCCTTGAACGAAAGGAACCGGCTCAAAAGACAACACTATCAGTCCCAGCACTTGCATGCAGGTCCGAAGGGACAATCTGTGCTGGACAGTAACAGTTGACCGCAGTCTGAAGTTCCAAGAGTTATTTCTCCGGAGGGAGAAGCACCCTGACTGAGTCCAAAGTCAGGCCCAGATAGTCTAATCTCATGGAAGGGACCAGGGGTGACTTCTGAAGGTTCAGAACCCACCCGAACTCCTCCAGAGTTCACATGGCGACTTCCAAATTCGTCGTCAGCACCGTAGGGGACTCCACATGGAGACGCAGATCAGCCAGGAACCCAAGACCGATACACCCGCTGTCGCAACAGCACCAGGGCCGGAGTCAACACCGACCCGAGGAGCAGAAGCGAGACCAAGGGGTAACGCCACAAACCGATAGAGACCCACGGCAAAAACGGAGAACCCGTTGGTGTCCTACACAAACGGGATGTGAAGGTAGGCATCTTTGATGTCTATGGAGGCCAGGAATCTCCCTGCTGTAGGGAAACCACCATTGTGCGAATCGATACCATCTTTCATTTTTGATCCGCATGGAACCATGAAGGGCCAGTAGGTCCAGCCTTGTTGAACCAGAGCCTGAACTGCCACACAGAGCGCCTGCAGTCAATCCAGGGACAGCCATACATTAGAAGGGAAAACCTTACCAGAAAAAATGGATCGAAACTCGAATTTGCAACTGCACCGCATGACCTCCCGAACCCAGCTGCCTGGGATCCGGACCAGCCGCTGGTCTGAGAACCGGCAAAGATGTCCCCCCCTTTAGGCCAAGTAGGCCTTGTATGCAGGTCTGGAAAAAAACGATCTCTTGTTCCCCAGACCAGGGTCGTTTGGATGTGAGCCGAAAAGGAGGGACCCCGTCTGCGACGAAGGCCCTTACCCTTGTCAGCCTGTGAAAGAAAGGCACTCTTTCCCCCCCCCCCGTGAGACCCTTATATATTGTCATCCAGGGCAGCACCAAACAGGCGATCCCCCTGAAAAGGGAGAGCCATTAAGGCCTTCTTAGAAGCTCTACTGATATGTATCAGAGGACTGCGTCCATCAATGAACGATCGAGAAATCGGTGTCAGCCCTGAAAAAATGATGTCGATCCCTACTCCCTGGTATTTTTAAAATCTCTTGGTGTCAGGAAAACTTGTTTGAAATACCTCATGCAGATATTAGAGGAACAAGGCGGCAGACAGAAATGAAACTTTGTGCTCTAGATTGAGACAAGTACACACTGTAGAGGGATTTGCTTTGTTTAGATTTCAGGTCTGAGATTTACCACCACTTTAATTCATGATTTGGCAAGAGGCCATGGCTTATAAGAGAATTGCTAATAGCAAGTTTTGATGTTGAAATGTAATGGAGAAAAAAAAAAACTTGGAAATCAAAAAACTATCATTGCAGTGGGGCTCCACCTGCTCATTTATGCCCAGGGTACAGAGAAAGGACTTTACTTATGTCATCCCTCCCGCAGGCAGCTGGTATGCAACTCTTCTACATGACATTTCAGCTTATGGGCGATCCCTCGGCATCCTTGAGAGCAATGCAGGGTCAATGGAAAATGTTGGGGTACCTACAACAGTCATATTGTGGAGAGAGCCTGCAAAAGCGAGGGAGGAGGTGAAAAAATCCTTTAACCGGTACCCTGGCCATAAAGAAGTATTCAATCCTTGCAGTGCATATGCATGATCCCACTGCAAAGGTCACCTTTTTCTTTCCTCAGAGTTTTGCTTTAAAAGAATGTTGTTCCATGTAGATGCCTTTGATATGATGCAATCGCTTTTGTACTGCGTGAAAAACTTAAAAACTTTAATAGATTAAATTATAAAATAATGTTGTGTCGATCTCAGGAAAATATATACAGTATATTTCTTATGTCTGTTTATCTCAGAGTGGATTTAGGCTCCGTTCACATGTAGGCGTTTTTGGGCAATTTTGGGGAGTTTTTGGGGAGTTTTTCTGCTCTAGGATCAGCTCTCAAAACGCCCAACAAGACAAATCCTATTCATTTCAATGGCCCCTGTTCACATCTGAGCGTTTTGATGCTGTGAGCAAAACGCCCAACGCTCAAAAAAGTACATGAGCTTCTTTTTGGGCAGATTACAAGCGTTTTCCATTGGTCTCTATTCAATCTAAAAACGCCAGCACAAAAAACGCCTGTAAATCGCGGCAAAAATCGCGGTAAAAAACGCTACCCTCAGGTGTGAATGTAGCCTAAAGATTTTGCTCCCTAACCATATAGCTGGTTATTTATATTTACCACTGTATAAATGGATTTTTGTAAGATCTTACCGTAAAATCCTTTTCTCTTAAGCTCATTGACAGACGTAGTCTTCTTGATTCTCAAGAGCTGGGTTATGTTGTCTCCGCAGGAGTAGGACTAGGCAGAAAGACAAAACGTTCTGGCTCCACCTTAGGGGCAGTCCCTGAGGGTATATCCTCCCTCTCTCTGCTACAGGGAATCAGTTCTGTTTTAAAGCAGTACAGAGAATTTAACCCAACCCAACTCAATGATAGAGGGGCGGGTACTACGTCTGTCAATGAGCTTAAGAGAAAAGGATTTTACGGTAAGATCTTACAAAAATCCATTTTTCTCTATCGCTCATTGACAGACGTAGTCTTCTTGATTCTCAAGAGCTGGGACATCCAGAAGCAGTGCCACAAAATGAGGGGTGGGATTGACAGAATCAAAATCCAATCTAGAAGGCCCAACCGGAGCCAACCAGAAGTATCAAAGGACTCATCGAGTAAACAGATGAGACCTACCCCACAAATCCTCGAGGTAGACCAACAGTCTCCTCAAACAGTGGCCTGCAGGAACCTTGCAGCCAGAAGAGGCATCTGACGATGCCATCACATAAACCTTATACAATATTGTAAAGGTATGAACCGACTAAACAGTCGCCTTGAAAACCTGAACCACTGACGCCTGATGGCGGAAGGTCCAGGAAACTCTAAGCGCCCGAGTAAAATGCGCCTTAACAGGGAACGGGGGATCCCGACCCTTAGATAAAATAAGCCTATACCACCGTCTGTCTGATCCATCTAAAGATGGTCGCAGCAGAACAGGCAACCCCTTCTTAGGGCCATCCGTGATCACAAACAGTGAATCCGTCTTACAAATTGAATCCGTAGTATTCAAGTATATCCTGATCGCCCGAACTACATCCACGGAATGCCATGCAAATTCTCGAGGATGATTGGGCTAAGGACATAGGAAGGACAATACACTGTCCTTATTCAATGAAACTTTGAAACCACCTTAGAAGGAAGGATGGATTCGGATGAAGAACCACCAGATCTGGGGAACAACAGGATAATGCAGCCAGTTCTGACACCCTGCGTGCAGAAGTGATAGCCACCAAGAAGACCACCTTCTGGGATAAAGTAGGCAAGGGAATCTCCCTGATATTTTCAAAGGGAGGTGTCTGAAGAACCGACAGCACCAAATTAAGATCCCAGGATGGTAACGGCGCGTGCACTGGCAGAGCCAGGTGTCGCACCCCCTGGATGAAATTCCGCACCAAGGAATGAGTAGACAAAAGCTTCTGAAAGAAGATAGCAAATGCTGAAACCAGACCCTTGATAACACTCAAGGCCAGCTTCTGCTCAACTCCCTGTTGCAGAAAGCCAATATTCGGACTACCGAATAAAGATGTAGATGGAACCCAAGGGATTCAAATCACACAATATAAGACTTCCATGTACGATGATAATCTTTCTGGAAGTCGCTTTCCTTGTTTTAACTAGAGTAGGAATAACTGAAGCTGACAATCCCTTGTCCTTCAGCACCTGGGTCTCAATAACCAGGCCGTTTAAAACCAGCGATCGTAAAGCAGGATGGAAGATCGGTCCCTGAGACAGTAGATCCTCCCTGAGAGGAAGTCTCCACGGGACGTCCGCCATCAGTCTGACCAAGTCGGCGTAACAAGCTCGACGAGGCCAGTCCGGAGCTGCCAGGATTACTGGAATTCCTTCCTCCTCTATCTTGCGAAGAAGTCTTGGCAGTAACCCAAGAGGAGGGAAGGCATACATTAGCTGGTATTGCCCCCACGGGGCGATCAGTGCGTCTGCGGTTTCTGCTAGAGGATCGCGGGAGCGAGCCACGAATCTCTGAACTTTCCTGTTGAATCGAGATGCCAACAGATCCATATCCGGGGTGCCCCATCGTAGGCACAACTGGTGGAAAACTTCTGGATGGAGGGACCATTCCCCCTGATCCAGAGTCTAACGGCTGAGATAATCTGCCTGCCAATTCTCCACCCCCGGAATGAACACCGCAGAGATTGCTGGAACAAATCGTTCCGCCCAGCGAAGAATGCAAGCCACTTCTTTGGCCGCTCGGACACTCTTGGTGCCCCCCTGGTGATTGACATAAGCCACGGCCGTGGCGTTGTCCGACTGGATCCGAACCGGGCTGCCCTGGAGCTGCTCGGTCCAGTGAATCAGACAAAGTCTGATCGCTCTCAGTTCCAATACATTTATCGGTAACCTGGATTCTTCCGGGGACCAAAGTCCCTGGACAGATAACTGACCGAGAATTCCTCCCCATCCGGATAGACTGGCATCCGTGGTCACTGTCGTCCAATATATTGGCAGAAATGACTTTCCCTGGCTGAGCATCGGAGACCGAAGCCACCAGACCAGAGACTCTCTGGTCTGTTTGCTCAATCGGATCTGATTGTCCAGGGATTCCGGATTCCGATTCCATCTGAGAGGAATCTCTTGCTGAAGAATTTGGGTATGGGACTGGGCAAATGGGACTGCTTCGAAGGAAGCCACCATCAACCCCAGACCCCTCATGCAAGTCCAAAGGGAAGACCAGCTGTTGGTGGACTGCTGATTGAATCTTTCGGAGTTTCCCTACCGGAAGAAAAACTCTTGTCCTGACTGTGTCTAGAATTAGACCCAGATATTCGAGCCTCTGGGTGGGAACCAGAAATGACTTTTGCTGGTTCACCAGCCACCCGAATTCCTGTAAAGAAATCATAGTAATTTCTATGTTTTGTAGCAAGGTCTGAGGAGACTCTGCATGAAGCAGAAGATCGTCTAGGTAACCTAGAATCGATATGCCTCTTTGGCGCAGAAGTGCCAACATTGGGGCCAACACCTTCGTGAAGACCCGCGGAGCCGTGGCGAGACCGAAAGGTAACGCCACAAACTGATAGTGGTTCTCTTCTACGGAAAAACGTAGAAACCGCTGATGTCCTGCGAAAATGGGAATGTGAAGATATGCGTCCTAGATGTCTATGGACGCTAGGACATCCCCTGGATGCAGAAAGGCTGCTACTGTGCGAATGGACTCCATTCTGAATCTTCTTATGTAGACAAAAGAATTGAGTGCCCTTAAGTCCAGAATTGGACGCACTTTGCCCTCTTTCCTGGGTATTGTAAATAGGTTTGAATAAAAACCCCTGAAAGCGTTCTGTCCAAGGAACGTGGACTACCACTCCTTGTTGTAGTAAATCTGTGACTGCTCTCCACAGATCGTCTAAACGATCCGGGGATAGTCGGCTATTGGAAGGGAAGAATCGCGCCGGTGGGAGAGATCGAAACTCGATCTTGTACCCTGACCTTATGACTTCACAAACCCATCTGTCCGGGATTCTGGAAAGCCATGGATCCGGGAACCGGCGAAGACGTCCCCCCACCCCAGTTATGGGTGGGGGGCGCACCTTCAGGCTTTGGACGGTTTATCTTCAGGTCTAGAGGGGGCGGGCTTTTGCTTGCCCGACCAACGACCCCCGACGCCTCCTGCAGGAGCTTTGGAGGACTTAATTTTTTCACCCGCGGGACGAAAAAAACCTCTTGTGAGCAGAAAAAGAAGGCCCTCGTCTTTGACGAGTTCCTTTACCTTTAAAATTTTGCGGTAAAAAGGTGCTCTTTCCACCCGTGAGATCCTTAATGATCTCATCTAAGTTGGCTCCAAATAGACGCTCTCCTAAAAAGGGGAAATTAGCCAATGCTTTTTTGGAACCTTGGTCGGCTAACCAACCTTTTAGCCACAGTGTACGCTTGAGAACCACCGCTGAGACAGATGCTCGCGCCAATAATGAAGTGGCGTCTAACGCCGCATCACACACAAACTGTAACCCCTGTATCATCTGTTCCAACAAATCTGATACCGCCTGAGGGACCTCTTCTAGGTCCCGGCGTAACCACTTGGTCCATACAGTTACAGCCTGCGAAAACAGACCAATAGCAATAATTGGTCTGAAAGCTGATCCAATCAAGGTAAACATGGTGCGAGACATAGCTTCTATCTTGCGATCCACTGGATCTTTAAAAGACGGAGCGTCTTCTAGAGGAATAACCGTGGCTTTATTCAATCTAGCAATTGGTGAATCCACCACAGGTGGTTCTGTCCATTTCTTAATGAGGGTTTCCTCAAACGGATAACGCCTGTTAATGCGTTTAGAAATAGTAGAAATGCGTTTTGGCAGACTCCATTCTTCTTTGATTGGATTGCCAAAACATTTGGGCAATGGAAAAAACCTTCGCCACTAGATGCGTTTTTAGTCCCAAAAGGGATTTCAGTTTCAGCTATTTCTGACGGAATACCCTGTAATCTTAAGGTCTCTTGAACAGATACCATGAGTGCGTTTACCAACGCTTCCTCTCTGGCTATGGCTGATGCCGAAACATCCTCCTCACTGTCTGAAAAGACAGTACACGAGACACCAATACCAGATGAAGTACCTGCAACTGCAGAAATAGGCTCAGAGTCTGAATCCGAGGTTTCAGATAATAAGGGGTTAGGCGGGGGTCGCTTACTTGCGCCCTGTCCCTGACAAGCCACTTCCACCCGGGACACAAGCTTCCATAATAGCGGACAATGATTTAATCGTCAGTGGGGTGCTGGAGGATCCCGCAGACCCCTCGAGGGGATCCGGAGGAGATGCATGAGTGGCAGGGTCCATGATAATTCAGGACACCTTTGCCAGAAAACACAAAAAAACTTTCTTTTTTTATTTTTTAAATAAAAAATACCTCTTTTTTTTTTTTTTTTTAAATTTTTTTTTTTTTTTTTTTATGTGTCTCCCCCTAGCGCAATAGCGCCCCTCAGAGTACCTGCTTCTCGATCCCACAGAGAGAGAGAGGGACCCCCAAGGCTCACCAACCGATGCAGTGAAGTTTCCAACCAACTGCAGTCAGCGTCTGTCTTTACAGACTGGAAGGAGCTGTTGCTTTTTCCCGGGTAGAAGGACGTGGCTCCGCCCCCTGTGTACGCCTTCCGGCGTTCCCAGCTCTCCACGAGGTAGCTGGGCTCATGAAACATGGCCGCCCCCATATAGGAGACATTAGACTCCAAAAACATGGCGGCCGGCGTGACCTGAGGACATGCATGCACCTGGTCTACGGCAAAATGGCGGCGGACCGCCGAAATCGTTTTTCCCAGCACATCCACCTGCATCTCTGCTGAGTGGCGATAGATAGATCTACAGGAGATACACTACAAATAAGGTAGGATTATACCTCCTATGTCTGCTGTAATGCTACAGTCTGCTGGGTAGAGTGTTAGCTCTCAAACCAAGTCCACTTCCCACAAACACATACTGTATTTACAAGGGGGACTTTTAGTGTCAGATATATACTGACCATGTATGGAGGGGCCCATAATACATACTGCCTCATAACGAGGAAAGAAAAAAGGGAACGTTTACTCACCATACCGAACCGACAGGCACCCTCTCTTCACAATACCCTCTCCACCGGGGTGGGGGTTTGTGGACCACTCCGGACGCCTCGACTCTCTGGTTCCTGGCATCCAAGCGAGACTTTTAACTCGCAAGGTCAGTCCCTCCACTGGGACTCCGTCGCGGCCGACCCAGCGCGGAGCTCTGGTCTGCACGCGCTCGTAGGCAGAAACCGGGGTGACCACTGGATCTCAACATCCAGCCCGTCGCCCGGCCCCGCATACTTACTTGAATGTGTCGCGGCCGACCAAGCGCAATGCAATGGTCTGCGCTCGCTCGTAGGCCGGCTGGGGTGACCACTAGTGTCGCCCAGTCCGGCGTTTTTTGCTTGAAGATCTCACAGGAAAAACACTGGAGAAAAAACTACCTAAAAAATATTTCTTCTAAAGAAAAAATCTTGCCAGGACCAAAAAGATCCCAGCAAGGAGCTTAGGTCCTTACTCCTGACTAGACAGAAAAAAACTGATTCCCTGTAGCAGAGAGAGGGAGGATATACCCTCAGGGACTGCCCCCTAAGGTGGAGCCAGAACGTTTTGTCTCTCTGCCTAGTCCTACTCCTGCGGAGACAACATAACCCAGCTCTTGAGAATCAAGAAGACTACGTCTGTCAATGAGCGATAGAGAAAGAGATATTTAAGAATAAGTTGCCTTTTTTTTTTAAAACTTTACAGATTACCTAAATAATTCACCACACTTTTTTTTTAAGGTTATTATCCGATCAAAGCAAAAATCGGCCAACTAATCGATTAGGAAAATAATGGTTAGTTGCAGCCCTAATGTATAGTGGGAAAAGGATGTAGAACCTGTACAACCTTCAAGCAAGCTGCAAGCAACCTCAGTTCTATTCCAGAGTGTAGAATTTACTGAATCACAGAGAGGTCTGGTGAAGAATTTCAGCATATATGTCCAATCTATGTGCACCTCTGCGTCTTCCATGCGTGTTCATACATCCAAGCTTTAAATGACACTGCTGAGCACATGATTTGTGTGGGAAAACATGGCCTAATGGGTAAACATTTGTCTTCATGTACTCAACCTCCTAAGTGATGGCGCATGTGGCACCAACCTGTGCATTTTAGCCTTGCCAATATATTTTTGCACTCTGGATGCAGCAAAGTGTGTAAGCGCCAAGTTCTTGTCATACGAAGTCTGACACCCTGTGATCGCTAAAAGCAGCGTATACACAGCATGCAGAGCTGATTGTGCTGGAAAAACAAGTGTGTAGGTGGAGAGAAACCAAAGCCTGTGATACACGATGGCTTTCATAGCAGTCATCAACAAAACTATAGGAGAGGAACAGAGATTGTTGCCCGAAGCAGCAAGTCCGATTCATCTTCTCACTATTGGAAGGCGGCCGCTGTGGGCAACACACATTGGAAGCAAAGTTGTTGCATCAAATTTTTTTTTTTTGTGAGGATATTTAATGGAATGACCATTATTTGACATTTCTCCCCACGCTTGCCAAATACGGTCAATCCAAATCTTAAGTGCTGTGTCCTCCTCCTCTGGGATCCCCCATTGACACTTCTGGCTCCTCCTGCCTGCCAGAGTGCCCCAATAGCAAGCTGCAAAGTATAGTATCGAGTGCCCCTATAGCAAAGTAAAAAAACTTCTGCCTTTAGAACCACTCACTTCCTGCCCAGGACTACAAGTCCCATGAAGCATTGCTCCTCAAATTCACAAGTTCTCAGACACTAACTGACATGTATGGACAGTGTACTGAGTTGCATGTGTGTTGCACTGTCTTCTGATATGTATGGACAGTGTATTGAGCTGTATATGTGCTTCACTGTATTTCCCGATATTTAAACAAATAATGCATTCTGTATGCAGGCCAACTAATCGGCGGACCAACTAATCGATTCTAAAAGTAGAGGACTATTTTCATAATCGATTAGTTGTTGCGGCCCTACTATACATACAAATATTTTCACAACACGGATTATAAATTATGGACAAGCGTATATAAAGCGAGTATGGTGCCCCACTGGCGACATCCCCGAGATCCTGTTCCCTTATAGCAGGTTAAACAACACAGTGCTTGTGTGATCTAACCTGTCCCTCTCCAAGCTTTAAAAACCTGGTTAATCCTGTATTCCCCTTGGTGTGTTGACCACATTAATCATGGCAGATGATCCCTGATTACCGTGGTCAGTTTATGTGCCTCCATTATCCGCTGCTCTCCTCTCTCCTGCCGCCATTAGTGGTAAAGTAAAAAAACCTAATGCAATATCACTGCCAGCCCCTCTCTTTTATGCAGCCATAACACACTGTGTACATGTTTGTGGGAAACAATGCCTCCAAATACTTTTCTTCAGATTACTTCTGGCCGGTCACGTGACCTCCGCCCACTCTCCACCCCATCTAAGGGCTACAGCATGAAGGGTTGAGCGGCCAGCACAGTGGTCATGTGACCTCCACGGCTGACGACAGAGGGAGACTTTGGCTTCTCCCGCTGTAGCCAAAGATCGGAGGAATAGAGTGGCCAAAGGTCACATGAGCAGCCAAACGAGATCTGAAAAAAGGTGTTTAGAGGAAACGTTTGACACAAAACATGTACACAGTGTCTTATGGCTGCATAAAATAGGGGCTTGCAGTGATGTGTTTTTTATTTCTTTAAAGCGCTCGTAAAGTCTTTTTTTTAAAGGTAAAAATAACAAATCATGTTATACTTACCTGCTCTGTGAAATGGATTTGCACAAAGCAGTCCAGATCTTCCTCTTCTCGGGTCCCTCTTCGATGCTCCTCCTGTTGTGTGCCCCCACAGCAAGCAGCTTGCTATGGGGGCAACCCAAGCTGAGTTACAGCTCTGTGTGTCCATTCAGACACAGAGCTGCAGTCCAGCCTCGCCCCTTTCTCTCCTGAGTGGCTGACTGACTTTGACAGCATCGGGAGCCAATGGTGCTGCGCTGCTGTATCAACCAATGAGAAGGGGAGTCCCCGGCAGGTGAGACTCCTGCAAAATAGCTAGATCTAGAGGGACCTCAGGTAAATGTTAGGGGGCCAAGGTGGGTGGCTGCACACAGAAGGCTTTTTATCCTAATGCATAGAATGCATTAAGAAAAAAAAAAAAAACACGACTACAAATCACTAAGGTTACAACCACTTCAACCTGGCCATACACGTGGCAACTTTCAACCATTTTCACAGCCTTTCTGAACCTTTTGGCCTCATTCACACCCTCAGCGTTTAGTAGCTGGAAGTGCCAAAACGCTGGAGGAGAGGAAAAAAATAAATTCTATATGGAGATTAATTGGGCAGATTAGTGCATTTTGAAGAATTTTGTTTCATAGATATGAAAACACTTGACTCGAGCGTTTTTGAGTGTTTCAGGGGGCACGCTTTTAAGGGTTTTTCGGCTCAAATGCAATCAATAAGTAAAAAATAAGGAATAAATTAAAAATAAATATCATAAATACACAAAATAAATAAAATAAACCTAACCTTAACCCCTAAAATTAACTTATAATATTAATTCAGAACACTAAGTCGGTTCACACCAGCATGACTTGTCAGGCGACTTGTCAGCCTGACAAGTCGCGCTCCCTCGCGATCCATTGACCGCTACAGGACCCGTTCTAATAGGAGCGACACAAGTCGCTCCGACTTAGAAAAAGGGTCCTGTACTATTTCGGGGCGACCTCGGAGCAACTTGCATAGACTTCCATTATGTGAAGTCCTTGCAAGTCGCTCCGAAGTCGTGGTGCATGGTAATGCACAAGTCGCCCCCGAAGTAGTAAGGAGTCGTGTTGCCTTAGTGTGAACCGACTCTTAGGCCCCGTTCACACTGGGGCGATCCGACTTCCCGGGGCGACCTCACAGGTCGCGGCGCGCTGCTCGCACCGCGACCTTGGAGCGGCCGGCACGGACTTTATAACATTGAAGTCAATGCAGGTCGCTCCAGGTCGCCCCAAAGAAGCTCCGGACCCTTTTTCTAAGTCGGAGCTTGTGTCGCTCCTATTAGAACGGGTCCACAGCCTATCTATGCCAGGCGACCTACGGCGACCTGTCAGGTGACCAGGTCGCCTGACAGGTCGCCCCAGTGTGAACGGGGGCTTATACTAACCCCTAACCTAACAAAACAAACAATAAGTAAATAAAATGCATAAATCAACCCCTAACCATAACCTTTAACCCCCCTAACTCCTTACAAAACAAAAAGTAAAAAAAAAATAATAATGAATGCAGATAAAAAAAGCTGAAAAACGTAGCAACAAATGATTAAACAGATATTTTTCTCTATTTGCTAAAAAAAAAAACACCACTTAGTCCCGGTTCACATTTGTATGATGCAGGAACGCTGCAAATATACAGCGTGTTTCTGCATCGCATCCGCAGCACAGGCAGTTCACACTGCCATACGCTGGGGGTGTCAATTAAAAGTTAACGACACCCCCAGATCAGATCGCATATCGCAGTGCGATCTGAAAGTTCGCACAGAATCGGATCGCACTATTGTGGAACCACCATGCGATCCGATTCTGCTGCGGATCAAAAAAAAAGGGTCCTGTGCGTCTTTTAGTGCGATTGCGGTGCGAATTCAGCCATACAAACTGTATGGCTGAATTTGCACAGCACAGAGATTGCATGTAATTTTAGGAGCAGTGCGCACCGAATTACATGCGATCTCTCTGATCGCACTAATATGAACCGCCACTAAGGCTGCATTCACACTTGAGCGTAGCGTTTTTTACCGCGATTTTTTCAGGCGTTTTTCATTGACATCTATCAAAAACGCTGGTAATCAGCCCAAAAAGAAGCTCATGTACTTTTTTCAGCTACAGGCGTTTTGCAAAACGCTCAGATGTGAACAGGGGCCATTTAAATGAATGGGGTTTTACTTGTTGGGCGTTTTGGAAGCGTTTCTTTTGAGCGTTTTTGGAGCTGAAAACGCCCAGGTGTGAATGGAGCCTAAAGCTCAAAAACACGTAAGAAATGCTGTATAAAAACATGCATAAAAATGGCCAAAAAAAAAAAAAAAAAAAGTTATGCTCGGGTGTGAATGTAGCCTTTTAGCTCAGAGAAACCCTAAAATGATTTTCAGGTCTTGAAGGAACCCTTACTAAAACCAACTAATTGGGAGTCATTGGCCCCATACATTCGGGGTAAGCAGGAATAATGCAACCCTTACAGACCACTAAAAATATATTTATATATATATATATATATATATATATATATATATATATATATATATATATATATATATATATATATATATATATATATATATATATATATATATATATATATATATATATAATAATCTATATAAAATCACGCTGCTTGCTTTGCCAAGTTTTATTGGTCCTGAAACTAAAGGCACCATCAAATTAAGGGTCAATAAGCCACAGCTCAAGCAATGCCAAGCAACCTCTGAAGGAACCCTGGTTGAGAACGGCTGATCTAACATAGGATAGGAAAGGTTGCCTGAAACCAATCAGGTTACCACTCAAACTGTATTTAAGCTATCAGATCTACAAAAAAAAAAACAGTACAGTAATATCTTTGAAATCAAACTGAATATTTTGATGGGTTCAATCCAGCCAATTCCAATCCCATCTCCCTGCAGTTCATTCGCCAGCTTCCGATTTTGACTGCTTTGCGATTTTAACGACCAGTTTACCAGTACAATCCCTAAATCAAAATGCCACGCATCGCCTGCTTTAGTCAAATCAGCAGCACATCAAAGCTCTATACTTTAGGTAAAATGTATCACTTTCCAAAATCTAGACACTGCCATTTAAAAATATCTTGTGTCTGTTTGCAGCAGTTATGGAGATAAAGATCCATGATTAAATGTGAGCCACAGCTGTGCCATCCTACGGTCTCCCGAGGGACGGTATTATACAGGGAGCAGGCAAGACACAAGCAGCTCATATGATATTTCATCAGCGCAGGCCACAAGCCTTCTGATCAATACACAGCTTGGGCTGCTCTAGTTCAGCTCTGGAGCGCCCTGTGAAATCCTCATACACTCCGATGACTCACATCAGCTGGGGGTTTTGTAACAAGGCCAGGCTGGGGCATCCAGGGGCATGCCATGTCTTGTCACCAATGCAAGCTGATGACTGGGAGTTCCACATGTTGGCTTCTGCTGCTGTATAAACTGTAAAAGGTTACCTACCTAGGCAACCTACTACCCTTTATTTATGACTATTACTCATCTAGAAAGTTGTAGGAGTTTTATTTTAACAGCTCAAAACAATGGGCACTGCACACTTTAAGGGCCGGGTTTGAATTTTCTTTTTTGCTCAGCCTGCTCTGTCTGTACACAAATATACATACCGGTATCTAACTGCTTAGCGATCTCTGGCCTTGCTGTACTTGGAAAGCTTGTGAAATACTCACACGCCTGGAAACTAATCAATGTAATTAAAACCCATCCATACTAAAGTGGGCACACCTAAATCACTCTGTGCGGTGTAGATTCTCCCTACTGCCTGGGTTTTGCCCCAGTGCTGTGCCCCCCCCCCCCCCCCCACCGCAGTGCTGCTGGCTTCCCTCCTCTCCCACTGGCTGCTGCTGGGGATGTTTCATGATGGAGAGTGGGGGCGATATGTCTTACCAGCCCTTCCTGTTATAAATGAACACAGTGAGCACACTCACTGAGTTAAATCATACCTGAAGCATAGTAAACTATACTTTACTAAGCCTTTACTATGCTTCAGTTAGTGAATGAACAGGAAGCTGCTCAGCGCAGAGCATTTCCCATTCATTCACTGTCCAGTGCAGCTGAGGCTGCAGAGAAAGGCATGTGTGTGAGCTTTGGGGTGCACATCCTAATGCAAAAGCCTGCACCCACCTATGGCCTACTTCTGGGTATATATATATATATATATATATATATATATATATATATATATATATATATATATATATATATTACGTTCACTGTTTCACAGTATAGATTAACCCCTTATTGTAGCGATGATCTGCCCTTTTTATATTATATGCTGCCCATGCACGTATTGATTTTCGGACAAGAATATTCATACGAAAAATCTTTGTACATTCGCTGAATGAAAGAATGTTGTTTGAAAATTTCACTTGCTTTAACATTCAGTTTTAAAACTAATGTATTTCTGAACGAAAACCACATACACTGTCTGAAAATTCCTTTTACTAAGACATTTTCCATTCTGCTCCTTCGATTTTCCCGCCACTGTGGTCAGAAACGAACGTCGATTTGACCCCCACTAACAATTAGAAAATCGAAGGAACATTCCGAAAAAGAACATTTTTTTTATGGAAGACCTTGTTTTTGTATGGTCAGCATAAGTGTCAGCAGGTACAGGTAGCTTTTTATCAAGCCACCTGCCTATGACAAGGGAGTCGGTCATACATCCATATATCCATACATCCAGCTCTGCCTGAAAGTTGGCGAAGTAGTCTCATATTTTTTTTCTTTAACCACTTAAAGAGGTTGTACACCGAGATTCTTTTTTTTCCTCTTCTTTAAATCCAGAAAGAGAAACCCATAATGAGCTAGTATGCATCGCATACTAGCTCATTATGAAATACTTACCTTAGAACGAGCCCCCGCCGTGCCGTCCGCTTACCTGTATGACGGGCGACATGTATAGTCGCCCGTCTTCCGGGATCGCGGCATCCGGCCATCTGATTGGCCGGAGCCGCGGTGACGTCACTCCCGCGCACGCGCGCGGGAGCCGACGGTCACGGCACGGGGCTCTGAAGGAACGGCACGATCTGCCGTTCCTTCAGAGCGCATGCGCCAGTGACGTCACTGGCTGCATTAAAGGTAAATATCTCCTAAACGGTGCATGTTTAGGAGATATTTACAGTACCTATAGGTAAGCCTTAATATAGGCTTACCTATAGGTACAACTTCCTGAGGAGGGTTTACTTCCTCTTTAAGCCCAGGAAGATTTTACCCCCTTCCTGACCAGGGCCTATTTTGCGATTCGACACTGCGTGACTTTAACGGACAATTGCGCGGTCGTGCGATGCTGTACCCAAATTGACGTCCCTTTTTTTTTTTTTCTCACAAAAAGAGCTTTCTTTTGGTGGTATTTGATCACCTGTGCGATTTTTTGATCATGCGCTATAAACAAAAAAAGAGCGACAATTTTGCAAAAATAATATTTTTCCCAATTTTTTTTATATGAAATTCCCAAAAAAAAGTGTAAAAATCAAAATTTAACATTTTAGGCCAATTTGTTTTATGCTACATATGTTTGGTAAAAAAAAAAAAAAAAAAAAAAAAAAAAAAAAAAAAATCGCAATAAGTGTATTTTGATTGGTTTGCGCAAAAGTTATTGCGTTTACTAAGGGAAAGAGTGTCATTTTTATTGTTTTTTTTTCTAACTAGTAATGGCGGCGATCTGCGATTTTTTTTGCGGGACTGCGACATTGCGGCGGACAGATCGGACCCTTGACTGACATTTTTGACACTTTTGGGGTTATGCTATACATATGCACTGTTACTGTAAAAATGACACTGGCAGGGAAGGGGTTAACTTTATTAGAGATGCAGTGGCTATGTGTGTCCCTAGGGGCGTGCTTCTTACTGTTGTGGGATGTGGCTTTTCATGTAACAGCAGAGATATACGATCCTACATAGTAGGACCGTATGATTTCTGCTGTTACACAGGGGAGAATGACAGGCGGCTTTGTTTACATTAGCCGCCTGCCTTTCTCCCTCTGTAACAGACATCGGGTCCGCCGCTCACACGCGTGCGGGGGGGTCCTTAGAGCCTCCGGCGGCGCACGCTCACTCACTCCCTAGAGCCTCACAGGCTAGTGACGTACCCCTAGATCACTTTGCCTGTGAGGGGCTGACTGCTGTCGTATATAGTCGTGCGGCAGTCGGCAAGTGGTTAAAAATAAAAATTGATCTGAGTCCTATTGTATTTACTAGATTCAACCTCTAATAGTATATACAGTAGACTGTATCTCTTCTGTCTGTTATTCTCAGAGTGGATTCGAGATTTTGCTCCCTAATCACATAGCTGGTTATTTATATTTACCACTGTATATAGATATTAAAGAATAAATTGCCTTTTTTAAACTTTTCATAGTAACTCAATTTAACACCATATCTTTAAGCTTATTATCCAATCGAAACAATAAATCGGTCAACTAATCAATTATGAAAATAATCGTTAGTTGCAGCCCTAATCGCCATTTTATTCACAAGGGTGTCTGCTAGAAAAAAATATATATAATGTTTGGCGATTCTAAGTAATTTTCTAGCAACAAATACTGATTTAGACCCCATTCAGACAGGGGCGACGCTACTTGCTGGGGCGACCTGTGAGGTCGCGGTGCACAGCGTGACTTGCACGGACTTCATATCATTGCAGTCAATGCAAGTCGCCTCCAGGTCGCCCCAAAGTAGTACAGAACCCTTTTTCTAAGTCGGAGCGACTTGTGTCGCTCCTATTAGACCAAGTCGCGCTAGTGTGAATGGGGACTTAAAGAAAAAGTGGCAGAAAAGACTACAAATGGTTAAAAAAGCGCACCATACATTTGGCTGCTCAGTGGTGCAGGTCAGCTGCAGAGGGCCCGGTGTAAATTGACTTTTACAAAAGGATGGCGATCACAGAATCACGATTACAGATGACAAGAGGTTAAGTGAAGAAAAAGCCGTCATGTGAAGATGGATTCCGCTAAATAACAGTAGGAGTAAACTTATGGCATGCAAAATGCTCCTAGCAGCCAAAAGCAGGATTAGACAGCAGATGATCTGAGAGGCTTTAAAATGCTCGTTACACCAGCACAATGCTGGCTGAAAATCTGCAATTTTCCTTAACTGCTTAGATGCCCTTCCAAATAAAACTAGGAATTCATACATGTGAGCAGCCCCTACCGAACAGAACTGGAGTAAACCCCCCACCCACACGCATTTGGCTAAGCTCTCTGCAGGTTGCCAGAACTCTGAGCCAGTGACATCCACAGGCTCCATCCATAAAATAGCAAAAGGAAATAAAAGCCGGCAAATCCACCGCTGGGATCCAAAATATGTCCATCTTTAGCTGTGTTAAAATATATAAATATATGAAAACCCCAACAACAAAATTCTCTTATTTGCTCCTCCTTGGTCTATTAAATATACTACTAAAAGCATTTCATTATATTGTTTGACAAGTGCAAAAACACCTGTGGATCCTTCCAGAAATCCAGTGGGTTTGTACCTTTCTGGTCATCTCTGCAATTTTGTCAGCCCTGCGCTGGGCCGGGACAAGGGGTGGGAAGGAGGGGCGGGTGACCTGGGCAATGTGGTATCGTGTGAGGCAGGGGGGGCACTTTGAGGAGATTAAAGGAAGAAATTTGTGTTGAATGAATTTGGGGGGCAGCAGCGGGTAAGAATTGTCTTAGGAGGGAAAATATTGGGGGGGGAGGTGTGCTAGGGGTGGTTATTTAAGGGGATTTACGTTGGGGGGGGGGTGGAGTGCTACGAGTGGGTATTTAGGGGGGTTTTAGGAGGGTGATGGGAGATGAGGATTTGTGCTAGAAGAGGCGATATGGCAAGGGGGGGGGGGGGGGGAATGGGGAGTTTGTGCTAGGAGGGGGATTTGGTTGGCGAGGAGGGGGGGGGGGGGAGCGTGAGCCACACAGAGGACACACGTGTACGCTTAGGGGATTTCAGCAGGGGGTGCATTGGTACTGGGGGGGGGGGGGTGATTTTATGCTTAGGGGATAATCCTGCAGATTAGTGCCCTTTTTTTTGGGGGGGGGGGGGTTGCAAATACATAATGCTCATACATCTTTCTTTTGGGGGGGGCTTTGGCATGTTCACCCTGGGCTCTATGTGGCCTAGTCCCGGTCTGTGCACTACAGACCTCCCACCCCCATGATATTGAGAAGGAAAGGTGGAAGCATTCTCCAGTTCTGTCCTAGGGTGACAATGTTGCACATCCATAGACTTAGTACAGTGAGTGTTGTCCCCCTAGGACAGGTGTCATCTTGCTGGCAGGTGAAAAAGGGAAGATGACTGAAAGAAAACTAATGCAGCCACCGTATTGAAGGACTAGTGATCTGCAATACATTACATTTTCTTTGGCTTGATGAGAACACTATAAAGATCTTGCTACCATCAACCTCAAGCAATTATAACCTGAGAGAACCTATGCCACTTAATGCAAAACGAAAAATCTAGATTTTGTGGTGCCATAACAAGCAAAGCAACAGTTCATACATCACTGGTGCATGCTGAAGGTGGAAATTGGCTACAAAAGGGCAGCAGGGGTTAACATGCACTGAGATGCAAGAAAAATATATAATTTATAGGGGATAAAAATGGCAATTGTTTATGATGCACAGGGCTTTAATTCAGCCAGGGTGTACATCTACTTTAAATTCACTCTACACCCCCATATTATATTCTTCAGAATTATACAAAGAATGCTAGACTCAGGCCAGTCTGCTTTCCCCAGGAGGCCTATAACCTATTGTCCCCAGTATCAGACCAACAGTGCATCAATATTCCCCTATGAAAAGCCCAACTTCACATCTTCATCTCAGACAGGCTGAGGACAGACAAATCCAGAGAAGCTGGGAATCCATCCCACACAGGTTTCTACCTGCACATGATCTGATATTACTCAAGACATTTTTGATGCAAAGCAGACACGTAGCACTTTGTACCCAGCATTCAGAGAGACCGGATGGTGCCGGAATAGAATATAGGGAAGTCTGTGAGGTCACCAATGACTGCCATTCCTCCAGTTCATTGACAAACACAGCTCCTGATCTTCAAAACCATTGGGTTATACTGCCCCCTACAGGAGTAGGACACCAGGCAGAAAAATAGTCTGGCTACACCTATGGGCAGTCGCAGGGGGTAAACTCCCTCTCTCTGATATAAGTACTCAGTTTTGTTACAAGCAGTGTCAGAAGAATTTCAACTCCACAGAGGGGTGGGTGCTGGGTCCGTCAATCAGAGAAATAGATTTTACGGTAAGTCAAAAATCGAATTTTCTATTTGGTTCATTGATGGACACAGCTCCAGATCTTCATAACCACTGGGACGTCTCAAAGTAGTATTAAAATATGAGAGGTGGGAACATCAAAAAAAATTCCCAAGGCTAAACAGTAACCAACCAGGCAACAGGAACTCAACCAAAACAACTGGGGCCCACCTGAAAAAAAAAAAAAAAAAAAATACACCCTCAAATAGGATCAGGTCCTCTAAACAGCGACCGGCAAAACATTGTGGCCAAAAGTAGTATCCGCAGATGCCAACACATCCACTTTATAGAACTTTGCAAAAGAGTGCACCAATGACCAGGTAGCTGCCTTGCAAACATGCGTACCGACGCCTGATGACAGAAGGCCTAGGAGACAATAAGTGCCCGAGTAGAGTGCGCCTTGACAGGGAAAGAAGGACCCGGACCCCTGATGGAATTGGCCTGAATTCTCTGTCTGATCCATCTAGAAATGGTCGCAGAGGAAGTGGACAACACTTTACGAGGCCTATCCCTATCCTTGGGATGTTTGGCCTGGGACACAGGGATTCAAATGAAAATCAGACAACCTGAGGAAGGGCCGACGGACAGAGGAGAAGAACCACCTTATCTCTGAATCACAAAGCCAGGTGAACGACAGGATAACACCGCCAGTTACGACACCCTGCGATCACCAGAGGTGATAGCCACCAAAAAAAGTCACCTGAGACAGCGTAAGCAGGGGAATCTCCTGAAAATTCTCAAAGGGAGACTTCTGGAGGACCGAAATTTTGCTTAGAAGATAGTTTACGATTCTCGGGGTAACATCTCTCACATTATACAAATAAATTGGGTAAATTTAATTTTTTTTTTTTTTTTTTAATTCATTAAAGTGTATTTTTTTACCAAAAAAAGTGTTTAAAAGACCGCTGCGCAAATAAAGTGTGATGTTTATCTATCTATACACACACACACACACACACACTAGCTCACAAAAGTGAGTACACCCCTCACATTTCTGTAAATATTTTATTTTATCTTTTCATGCAACAACACTGAAGAAATGACGCTTTGCTACAATGTAAAGTAGTGAGTGTACAGCTTGTATAACAGGGTCAATTTGCTGTCCCCTCAAAATAACTCAACACAGCCATTAATGTCTAAATCACCGGCAACAAAAATGAGTACACCCCTAAGTAAAAAAAAATCCAAATTGGGCCCAAAGGGTCAATATTTTGTGTGGCCACCATTATATTCCAGCACTGCCTTAACCCTCTTGGGAATGGAGTTCACCAGAGCTTCACAGGTTGCCACTGGAGTCCTCTTCCACTCCTCCATGACATCATGGAGTTGGTGGATGCTAGAGACCCTGAGCTCCTCCACCTTCAGTTTGAGGATGCCCCACAGATGCTCAATAGGGTTTAGGTCTGGAGAAATGCTTGGCCAGTCCATCACCTTTACCCTCAGCTTCTTTAGCAAGGCAGTGGTCGTCTTGGAGGTGTGTTTGGGGTCATTATCATGTTGGAATAATGCCCTGCGGCCCAGTCTCTGAAGGGAGGGGGGATCATGCTCTGCTTCAGTATGTCACAGTACATGATTGCTTTCATGGTTCCCTCAATTAACTGTAGCTCCCCAGTGCTGGCAGCACTCATGCAGCCCCAGACCATGACACTCCCACCACCATGCTTGACTGTAAACAAGACACATTTGTGTTTGTACTCCTCACCTGGTTGCCGCCACACACGATTGACACCAACTGAGCCAAATAAGTTCATCTTGGTCTCGTCAAACCACAGGACATGGTTCCAGTAATCCATGTCCTTAATCTGCTTTTTTTTCAGCAAACTGTTTGCAGGCTCTCTTGTGCATTATCTTTAGAAGAGGCTTCCTTCTGGGACCACAGACATGCAGACCAATTTGATGCAACGTGTGGCGTATGGTCTGAGCACTGACAGGCTGAACAACCCCCCCCCACTTCAACCTCTGCAGCTCTATGCTGGCAGCACTCATACGTCCATTTCTAAAAGATAACCTCTGGATAGGACGCTGAGCATGTGCACTCAACTTGACTATTGTGAGGCCTGTTCCGAGTGTAACCTGTCTCTGTAAACCACTGTATGGTCTTGGACACCATGCTGCAGTTCAGTTTCAGGGTTTTGGCAATCTTCTTATAGCCTGGGCCATCTTTATGTAGAGCAACAATTCCTTTTTTTTCAGATCCTCAGAGAGTTCTTTGCTATGAGGTGCCACGTTGAACTTCCAGTGACCAGTATGAGAGATTGATAACACCTGCTCCCCATTCACACCAGAGACCTTGTAACATCGATTCATATGACACCCTAGAGGGAAAATTGCCAATTGGGCCCAATTAAGGACATTTTCACTTTGCGGTGTACTCACTTTTGTTGCCAGCAGTTTAGACATTAATGGCGGTGTAGAGTTGTTTTGAGGGGACAGTAAATTTACACTGTTATACAAGCTGTACACTCACTACTTTACATTGTAGCAAAGTGTCATTTCTTCAGTGTTGTCACATGAAAAGATATAATAGAATATTTACAAAAATGTGAGGGGTGTACTCCTTTTGTGAGATACTGTATATAATGTTTGTGAGTTCTGAGTAATTTTCTAGCAAAAAAAAAAAAAATACTGATTTTAACTTGTAAGCAAACAAGTGTCAGAAAAAGGCTTAATCTTTAAAGGAGTTCCAGGCACCTAAAAAAAATAAAAGTCAGCAGCCACAAAGCATCGCCTTGTTAACTTTTTTTTTTTTTTTAACTTTACAGAAGAAAAAAAAAAAAAAAAAAGAAAAAAAAAAAAAGGTTTACTCTGTTCTGTGTCCTTGTGCTGAGCTTAGCAGCTCAATGAACATAACAGCCCTAATAGTTCTTTGGTAGCAGGAATCTGATAATTAGATACTTTTTTACCGAGACTATTATCTTCTAACCAGTGCCCTATGCAAGACAGATTATCAGCGATACTGCGACGGTCACAGGCCAGGTCGGGGGGGCAAACAAAACAACTGGAGGGAGGTGCTGACATTCGCCCGTGAGTAGGGGCGTTACTGGGCATGTCAAGGGTTGGTACACACAGGGAAGAGGCTGCATCACCAAGCAGTCTTGTAGTCCACTGACTGGCACCACTGGGGAAAACAATGCTGTATGATATCCATAAAGACCATTACATTATAGGGATATGGAAACCAGGAGAATAAGGAATTTGACTGCAAAACAAGGGGAGAAAGTGGAAATCACTCTCCACATTAAATGCAAAGTGTGTTCTACTTTATATAGAGATTTGTTTTTAATGTTTAACTTTACATATACCCTAACATGTCTGCTTGATTTTGGACTGTTTGAATTCCACCCAAAAGGAACAATAGCCAATTAAAAGCAGCTTCTGCTGCAATCCTCACTTTCCATCTGGGGTGGTCAGCTGCATTACTTCTTTTCCACCACTAGATGCCCTCAGTCTTTCAGGTTGAATGATAGCCAGCATCATTCCCACTTCCTCTAAGGGTGTTTTCACACTAGCACTTTTGTTGCGTACTCGGGTTCGATTGACTTCAGAATTCGGTTCTTTTTGATGATGTGAACACATTTGAACTTGGGTGCGCACCCGTGAACCGTACCCGAGTCCACTTAAAAAGGGTGGTCTGGGGTACGGTTCATGTGAACTCCAGTACGGTTCGCTTCTGATGAGAACTCAATCGTACCAAAGCAAGCAATTCTATCCATTTTGGCACCTTCTCGTTTACAGCGGTTGCCAAGCAACATGAGTACGCGCCGGCTGCAGCTTGATGACACAAGTGTACCGCGGTTCAGATACAAAAATCAAATGTGAACACAGTCCATCGGGGGGAGGGGGGAGCATTCGAACTCTGGTTCGGACCAGGCAATCGCACCAAGTGTGAAAACACCCTAAGGCTGGCCATACACTATACAATTTTCTTGTTCAACTTTCCTTTAGATTTACCAAAACCATGTAATATAGGGTCAAACCTAAACACTTTCAATTTGTATGCAGTCAGGCAGGCCCTTGCACTATATAGTTTAAGGTAAATCTAAAGGAAATTGAATAAGAAAATTGTATAGTGTATGGCCAGCCTAAGGCTAAGCCAAAGTCAGTCTGGACCCATTTCTCAGCCTGTGATTGGTCGGTGAAAGGAGATGCAGAAGAGCGATAGCCTCATCTCTCTCGCTCTGCTTTCTCTACTATCTGCATGCTTCTTCTGGTCAGCACATAAGGAATACAGAACGGTATCAATGTGTTTCTTTTATATCTGCCCAGGGTTCAGATTAAGGTCTGGTCCATACTAATGCAATTTCAGTTGTGACTCATACAGCACTGAATGACCACGGAAACCACATGGTTTTCAATAGTGCCCATATACATCAAATCAGCACAGCACGGTGCAACTTGGAAAAGGGTCCTATACCACTTTGGTGTGATTCCAGCGCAAATTTTGGCTCCATAAACTTCAATGGAAACACAAAAAAATAAAAGCATCTACATATGATTTTACGTGTTCTTGATGCAATTTGTGATTTTTTTTCATATCGCAGCAAAAATGCATCAAAAATACTACAAAATTGCATTGGAAATTGGTTCAAATCACAGCCACAGTAGTGTAAACCTAGCCTTAAAGAAACTAAAATACCTGGGGGAAACGAGACACATAGGGAGAACGTGTAAACTGTGCATGTAGTGTGGGGCTCAAACCCAGGCAACACAACTCAGTTCCATGTGAAAAATGATCATGAAAAATGCACCAGAACAAGCAGGGAATAATGTAAAAGTGACATGAAAAAATGACTTTCTGAACTTTCTGAAAACAAATGACAGATTCCTCTAACATTACAGACGAGTGCCCATTGACCTGTGGCTACTAAATGGGTGATGTTTATAAACGTCCTCTGTGGCTGAGGAATCCAGACCACAGCAGGACACAGAGCGGCTCCCCGACAGAGCGGTCACGGTTCTGCAGAAGCCTTTGAAATGTGCTCTGGTTTATTGCTAAAAAGAGTTCATTCCTTTTTATTGCTTTAATAACATCACTGTGAATCATCTAGTCAGCAGTATTTCCAACTGAACGGAACTGTAGAAGGTTCTGGCCGTGTTCCCTAGGTAAATCTCCTACACCTAGAACTTAGGACTGGCGTTGGGAGGAAAACTGTAAAGGAAAAAGGGCCCGTAATGATGTAAAAGAAAAGAAAATAAAACTAGAAAAATTAATCTGCTCCAAACTTATGTCCGTTCCTTGACCACATCTATAAAGAGTCATCAGCCGTCCCCCAACAGCCAGGGGAACTCCAAAGGTTTAGTTCATTCATTGATATGGCACTGACAAATTCCACACAACTTTGCAGAGTACACAGAGTAGGTATGTTACGTTGGTGATTATTGATTGGCACATGGCCTTTTTACTTCTTCCATGAGCCCCCTCCAGGCAGCAGAAAATGAGCCTATGCTTCATCCATGCCGGGGAAACTAACAGGTTCACCTAAAAGCCCAACTATGGGTTGGGCAGACTCCCCTAAAGCTGCCCATGGATGTATAGAATTCCAAAAGAAAATGCTTAGGAAAAGCCTAAGGAACATTCGTACAAACAATCTCAGAACACTGGAATGTCATTCGAAAGATTGCATTTGCTTTTAACATTTGATTTCGGAATTATTGAACTTTACCAAAGAAAAACTACATGCACTGTTAGAAATTTGAGAAAAATGTAATATCCTGTGCCTTCAAATTTTCTATCCACTGTGGTCAAAAAGGAATGTCGATTTGACCCCACTAATTATTATAAAAATTAAACAGACTTTCTTAGAACATTCTTTTCCTAAGAATTTTTATTTTTAAATTCAACCCACCTATGGCCAGCCCAACTCTTTCACACATTTCTCTACAGTTCACGGATCAAAAGTATTTTGAAATGCCAATGGGCGTGCCTGTCCTATTACAGTTTATGTATTATTAATTACAGCACTCTGATAACTGCTAAGCTGTGTACATACTAGATCATCTGCCTCAACTTTAAACCCTAATTTGAGCAGTTTTTTGTGATATTTTGTTACCTACAATATACAATTTTCTTGTCCAATTTCTTTTAGATTTACCTTCAACTACGTAGTGCAAGGGCCTGCTTGATTGCATGCAAATTGAAAGTGTTTAGGTTTGACCTCATTTGTGGTTTTGGTAAATCTAAAGGTAACATTGTACAAGAAAATTGTATAATGTATGAGGAAAGCCTTATAGAGCATTGCCTACTCAATATTTATGGCAGAACTTTATTAAATTTGTACTAGAGGTTCACCGTATGGAAACATTGGTGCTGAAACCAAAAATGACAGTTTTTAAAAAAAATAAATGGATTTTTGTACTTTTATCGTAAAATCCATTTCTGAGTTTAACAGACACAGAGCTCGATAAATCATAACTACTGGGTTATATTGCCTCCTCCAGGAGTAGGACTAGGCAGAACAAAAAACACCTGGCTACGCCCATGGGCCATCCTCAGCTTGGTATCATCCTCTCGGCTATAGGTAATCAGTTTAGTAGCAAGCAGTATTAGAAGTATCAAAACTCCATAGGGGGGTGGGTGCTGTGCCCGTCAAATTCAGAGAAATGGATTTAACGGTAAGTACAAAAATTCCATTTTCTCTTTCGTTCATCGATGGACACAGCGCTCCATAAATCATAACTACTGGGACATCCAAAAGCAGCGCCAAAAGAAAAATATGGGGTGGGGAAAATAACCCAAAGCTCAACATGAGTGCCCTTAACCAGGACACAGGAGCCTTAACAGGGTCACAGAAGCCCGTCTGAAAAAATAAAAGTTTAAAGAAAAAACACCCCTCAAGAGGGAACAGCCTGTCAAACAGCAGCCTGCAAAACTTTGCGGCCAAAAGAAGCATCCGCAGATACCAAAGTATCTACCTTATAGAATTTTATGAAGGTATGCACGGACGACCAAGTGGCCGCCTTGCAACACTGATGGTTGATGACAGAAGGCCCAAGAGCCACTCAGGCAACAGGCCTCAGACACTGGCTGTCTGATCCCTCTGGAGATGGTAGCCGAAGAAGCGGCCAGCCCTTTTCTTGGTCCGTCTGTAAACACACAAAGCGAGTCTAACCTCCGAAAGGACTCAGTAGCTGCCAGATACACCTGAATCGCACAAACCAGATATGAGGTATGCAAAGCAAATTCCTTGGGATGAGCCGACACAAGGAACGCAACACAATGTCCTCATTCAAATGGAGGTCAGAGACAACTTTGGGCAGGAATGATGGACAGGGACGAAAAACCACTTGATCCCTATGGACCACTAAATAGGGACCGCGACAAGATAATCCTGCATATTACTGATACCCTGCGGGCCAAGGTAATAGCCACAACATATGTCACCTTCTCCATTTGAGAATATTTGGGAGATTACCTTGTCTATGTTATGCCAGGTTTCTGGAGAACCAAAACACACTAAATTTAAATTCCATGGCAGCAAAAGAGACCATACAGGTGGAGCCACATGTCAAACCCCCTGAATAAAGGTATGAACTAAAGAGTGCATGGCTAGGGGTTGCTGAAAGAAGATTGGCAGGGAAGAACACCTGGCCCTTGATGGTACTCCGGGCCAACTTCTGTTCAACGCCCTGTTGAAGAAAGGTTAAGATCCGAGCCACAGGGAAGGATCAAGGATGAGCGCTAATCGACTTGCGTCAAGAAATGTACGCTTTCCACATACGACAGTATATATTTTGCTGGAAGATGACTTACTCACCTTCACCATAGTAGGGATGACTGATCCAGATAGACCTCTATCCCTCAGTACCTGGCTTTCAATAGCTAAGCCATTAAAGCCAGCGACTGTAAAGCAGGATGGTAGATCAGCCCTTGGGACAACTGGTCTTCTCCAAGAGGAATCCCCCAAGAGACATTTTATGGCCACCAGACTGATTTGATTCCTCGCAGGAATTGCGGAAGAAGCCTGAGCCAGGGATGATACTGGCCCTTGGATTCCTGCGACGTCTGCCAGAGGAACCCGTGATCTCGCCACGAACCTCGGTATCCTCCTGTGGAGCCGAACCTCCTAAAAAGGAGTTGCATGCAAGACTGTGCAAACAGAACTGTCTTGAAGGTGGATACCACCAGACTCAGAACCTGTATGCAAAGGGGAGAGGGAACTATCTGTATCAGCAGCAGTTTGTCCAGAGGAATGACCACCCTGGTCAGAATTGGAATCGGACCTAGGTAAATCAATTCCCTGGAGGGATAGGGGGGACCTTAGGAAGTTCGGACATCACCTGAACCTTTGCAGGTTTTATATCAGCACAGAGAGACTCAGGACCTAAAAAAAAAAAAATTAAAAGGACAAGCTTTATCCCCCTTTTTTGCCCCCCCCCCCCAAAGAAATAATTTAGTGGATCCCCTTGACACTCAAAGGAGCTGCACGAGGCCAGAAACCAGCGAAGATGTCCCCCCACCCCGATTATGGGTCAGGGCAGACCTTCATGCTGAAGGGGTCTTGTCTGCAGGTCTGGAGAAGCTAGCTCTAGGCTTACCAGACTAAGGATACTTGGAACCTCCCTGGGAAGATTTGAAAGATCCATTTCCCCTATTCTCCGTCCCAGAAGCATGAGGAAAGTACTACCCCCCCCCCTTCCTCCCCCCATGATACCCTTTAATGATGTCATCCAGGGTAGCCCCAAACAAGCGATCGCCTTAAAGGACAGATCAATGAGCGCTTTCTTAGAGGCTTGGTCTACAGACCAATTCTTAAGCCAAAGCACACGCTTAATCTCACCACTGCTGAAACAAAGTTTGGACTGCATAGGAGCTGTATCCAAATCTGCATCACAAATAAACTGCAGTCCATGGAATAACTGGTCCACTAAACCAACATAAGCAGCGGACACCTGCTCACCCCCAGGCCCTGGCGTAAAAGCTTGGCCTATAGGGTCTGAGACACCAGGGCTGAGGCAAAGACTAGTTGCAATGTTGAACCAGCCAGAGCCTCCGCTTTCCTGCCAGCCGGATCGCTGGCCATGGATTTGTGGGCCCATAGTTTGCCATTGCCAAACTTCTCTTCACTTTTGCTCTTGTTGTACTCTCGCCATTGCTGTATCCTGCTGGGCTCCACGTTTGTGACATCCGCGTGCGCTCTGCTGGCCACTGCTCCTCACGATCGTATGGGCTGGATATATTCTATATGTTGATTTTATGACACACTGGCTAATTTGCTGACTCTATCATAAATGCTGTCTTTAACTATACTATTCATACACCCCTGAAGCAGGAATTAGTATCCAGAAACGTGTCGTTATCATGGTTAAAACTGTTCTTATGCAATATATGCATTTGGTTGTCTATATGGTGACAGTATATGATGGGAGTCTTTTTAGGGCTAGCCACCCTTATTTGTATGTTTACACGCATGTTCTCACTTTTTCTGTGTTACTTTTGTGTTTTTTGTAATTAATAAATTGAATACCAATTTTACTTTTTTTCCACTTCTCTCTCCAAACCTTTTTTTGGGTTAATACCAACCATTAGGATAAAGACCGTTAAAGTCCCACTAGGGGGGTTCCTCTTCTTTCTCTTTTTGTTTAGGTATGTTGGTTTTAACCGTCATCTCCTTCATTCACTAGCCGTTCCTGTTTTTTTAATTTCTATGTAGGTCTTCATACTGGTCCGTTGCACTTCTGTTGTGGTGTTAAAAATCTTGCTTGCTCCATTTTTTTGTCAGTTAAAAAAAAAAAAAAACACACCAAAAAATGCACCTCCCCGGCAAAGTGCATTGAACACGCATCAATAAACGCACCCGTGTTAGGTTTTTGTGTCACACGACCTATCAAAAATGCACCATAAGCAGAGTTAAATGGTGGCAAAATCGTGTGCGTTTTCAGTGCCATTTTTGCCATCTTTTTCTTTATGCCGAAAACACCATTTGGTCTGGACATATGATTGCCTGGAGTCATATTTCTGAGGTGGCGATCCTTAACGATGCAAAGAATGGGCTCCGTTTCTCTGCAATTCCCACTTTCCATCTGGAGTTATCCGCTGCATTACTTTTCCACCACTAGGGTTGCAGGAAAGAAAAATCAATCAATCCCCCCCATCAACACAGTCAGCATTGATGGGGTAAATCCCTCCATTGTGTTCTACACAAGCCACTAGCAATAATCACACAGTGATTATTCCTAGCGGCTATAGCCACTGGCAATAATCGTATGAGAAATCCAACATGCTGGTTGTACCCCGACCATACATGGTTTGAAACTTCTATGGCCAGCTTTATGGTTTTGGCTATGAGACAGGAAGTGAGGTGAAATCTCCCCAATGGGACACGGTGTAGGAGAAAAAAAAAAAAAAAGGCAGCCTAACAGTAGCTGCTAATTTGTGAACCGCCTCAAATTGCTACTCCATACAGAGCTGTCTAAACAAGAGGAAGGGAAGGATATGTCCCTCCTTTGTCTTCTACAGTGTCCTGCCTCCTGAATAAAGCCTGCCCTCAGATGGATCTAAACTTGGCCAGCCCCTGCTGAACCCTGCCGAGAATCTATCCATCTATGGGAAGGCTGTTTGTATCTATCGATTTGGATACAACAAGCTTGTTGGATTTTTAGCATGGGATTACTGCCCGCTATAGCGGCCAGCTGTTATCACTGTGTTCTGCCGGCCGGTATAGGTCCCTGTCGGCAGAATACAATAGTGCTGCGGCAGTCAGTGTTGATGGGGGAATCAAGCGATTTTATTTCCTTTAAACTGTGGTGGAAGGAAATAGAATTAGTTAATCTGTGACTTGCCTTAAGCGGAGGAGCAGAAGATCTAATGGCACACCCTTTACAGCATACATCAATGTCCATCAAGTACACAAAATATGGAAATTTCACATCGTATACATTCCTGCCTGCAAAACTTTTAAAATATTGAAATTGTTTACCCTAACTCTTGAACATAACAAACACTATACATTACTTTATACAGATAAAAAGGCTTACTATATCAGTTTTTTACACTCTGCATATACATGTCCTGAAATGAAGTCACAAAGGAACGCCATATATTAAAAAAAAAAAAAAAAAATGGTAATCAGCATAAAATTAAATCTGTTATGGTGTTTTTGGGGTCATATATATTTAGGGTAATTGAAAAGTATAAACAATTACATGGGTCACATTAGTTGAAATGACTCGTTGTTACATAATACACATGCGTGTAATTGGCTTATAAAAAGACAGAACACACACTGCCACAAAGGAGAGACATGGAACCGAAAACATTTTACACGTTGTGCCGCACTGCATTTATGAGAACATGTGATGACAGCACTGCTGACTTCCTTCTGAAAATGCTTTGCGTTTGGCTGCCTCTGGCCTCAATCCCTTCGGAGTCTCAAACACAGCAGAATAATCACGCTGTTATCAGAATTCCTGGTCCACCTGATTGTTCTGGAAACAAAGTATTAACCACTTAAGCCCCGGAAGATTTTACCCCCTTCCTGACCAGGGCCTATTTTGCGATTCGGCACTGCGTGCCTTTAATGGACAATTGCGCGGTCGTGCGACGCTGTACCCAAATGAAATTGGCGTCCTTTTTTCCCACAAACAGAGCTTTCTTTTGGTGGTATTTGATCACCTGTGCGATTTTTTGATCATGCGCTAGAAACAAAAAAAAGAGCATAAATTTTGCAAAAATAACAATATTTTTCAAATTTTTCGGCCAATTTGTTTTAGGCTACATAGGTTTGGTAAAAAAAAAAAAACGCAAAAAGCGTATTTTGATTGGTTTGCGCAAAAGTTATCGCATTTACTAACAAAGGGAAAGATTTGTCTTTTTTTAACGAGTAATGGCGGCGATATACATTTTTTTTTGCGGTACTGCGACATTGCGGCGGACAGATCGGACCCTTGACTGACATTTTTGACACTTTTGGGGTTACCAGTGACATTACTACAGTAATCAGTGCTATACATATGCACTGTTACTGTAAAATTACACTGACAGTGAAGGGGTTAACTTTTTTTGAGAGGGAGGGGCGTGATTCTAACTGTGATTGGCTGTGGCTTGAGGTGTAGGAACAGTGATCAATGGTCCTACATAGTAGAACCGTATGATCACTGTTTCTTCTACACAGGGGAGAATGACAGGCGGCTTGTTTACATCAGCTGCCTGCCTTTCTCCCTCTGCACCGACGATTGCCGAGTGACCAGCGGACATCGGGTCCGCCGGTCACACACGCGGGGGGGTCCGGGGGCGCGCGCTCGCTCCCTAGACCCTCACAGGCTAGTGACGTAGTACTACGTCGCTCTGCCTGTGAGGGGCTGACTGCCGACGTAAATAGTCGTGCGGCAGTTGGCAAGTGGTTAAAGTAGAATATCCAGCCAACTAGCTTTTTCCCAGCTGTCCACACTGGAGTTAAAAATGCTGTGAACTGTCCACACTAGAGGTAATCAGCTCTGATCCTCAAGGCCCACTAAGGACTTGTATACACGGGGCGGTAAAAATTACGGTTGAGCTGCACAAGCTGCAAAGGCAGCCAGGAGGGTTGTACACATCACTAGGTTGTGGGATCTTGCTTTGCAGTGCGGAAAAAATTATACCCTGCTGAATGCAATCCATTTAAGGAAATTCACATTGAAAAACCCAGCTGGGCTGGCCAAAATAAAAAAAATACACAGGTATTCAGGAGGGGGCCTGTCAGCCACACTTGTACTATTCTCTGAAAAGCAATCCTCCATGGATCACTTTTCAAAGAGCAACACAGGTGTATATCAAGCATAATGCCCCGTACACACGTGCAGATTATCTGAAGACTTTTGTCTTCAGATTTACCTTTTCTATGTAGTGCAAGGGCCTGCCAGATTGCATACAAATTGAAAGTGTTTAGGTTTGACCTCATATTATATGGTTTTGGCAAGTCTACAGATAAAAGTCTTCAGATAATCTGCACGTGTGTACGGGGCATAAGTCTAACATCTGCACGGCTGTTTTGCCACAATGTGAATGGCAGAGGCAGCAAACCACCAATTCCTGATGCTGTTCTTGACAGGTGTGAGCGGTAACAGCAACCTCCAAGCCCATACACTTCAATGGCAGGCTGCCAGCAGGCAAGTTATTTGTGACTGTTCACACAGCCGGTGATTACCAGCAGGGATCTGAGCTGGATGCACACAGATGGAACCAGCAGAATCCTGCCACTGCCATTTGCACTGTGGCAAAACGCCCATGTGAATGTAGCCTAAAGCTGGGTGTAAACGGACCAAAAATTGGGTTGTTCAACAGGAAAGGGGCGAATTTCATTGTGGATGTACCTCTGTCTGTATAACAGAAGCTGTTCTTTCAACCGGCTTCTTCTGATTGGTTAAATGCTGGTTCTCAGGGGACAGAGCATGCAGCCAATGGCTGCCGCATTGACCCGTGTATTTTGGCAGGGGAAAAGGGTCCACACTGTCAAAACTACAATAGCACAGCAGGGTAGAACCCCGAATCCCCATCACTTTTCTGGATGCGGGGAATCTGGGACTTTTTTTCATTCAACCCGCTGGCTGAAGGAAAGAAATCTCCCCTTGTATAACCAGCTTCCGTCTGCTTATTTGTAGGCAGCTTCTGAGCACCTGCTGGACAACTTAGCTCCAGTCTCCCCAAAAATATGAAGTCAGGAGATACAAATACCATAGCTGCTGACTTTTAATAACACTCAAAATTCAATCAATTCCCCCATCAACACAGTCAGCGTTGATGGGGGGGGGGGGGGATCCCTCCAGCAGAGTTATTGTGTTCTACTGGAAAGGGTGGGAGTCATCCCTGCTGGGAGAACACAGTGATTATTCCTAGCGGCTAAAGCCACTGGCAATCGTATGAGAAATCCAACATGCTGGCTGTACCCTGCCTAAATATGGTTTAAATCTTCTATGGCCGGCTTTGGCTATGGGACAGGAAGTGAAATCTCCTTAATCGGACACAGAGGGCACAACAACAAAAATGAGGCAGCCCAACAGTAGCTGCTAACTTGTGGACCACCTCAAATTGCTACTTCATACAGAGCTGTCTAAACAAGAGAAAGGATATGTCCCTCCTTTGTCTTATACAGTGTCCTGCTTCCTAAATAAAGCCTGCCCTCAGATGGATCTAAACTTGGCCAGCCCCCGCTGAGAATCCATCCATCTATGGGCAGGCTGTTTGTATCCATCGATTTATTTGGGTACAACGAGCCTGTTGGATTTTTTGCATGGGATTACAGCCCACTATAGCTCCCAGCCAGTAAAGGTCCCTGTCGTCAGAATACAATAGGGCTGCAGCACTATCCATCATGGATCACTTTTCAGAGCACAACACAGGTGTAAAACAAGCCTAAGGCTAACATCTGCTTGGCTGTTTTGCCACTATGTGAATGGCAGCGGCAGGAATCCACCAATTCCGGATGCTGTTCTTGACGGGTGTGGGCGGTTAACAGCAGTCTCCAAGCCCATACACTTCAATGGCAGGCTGCCAGCAGGCAAATGTTATTTGTGACTGTTCACGCAGTCAGTGTTAATAGCAGGGATCTGAGCTGGATGGGCACACGGTAGCTGGAACCAGCAGAATCCTGCCACTGCCATTTGAACTGTGGCAAAAATGCCCATGTGAATGTACCCTCAAGCTGGGTATAAAAAAAACGGACCAAAAATTGGACAGTTCAACAAGAAAAGGGACACATTTCACTGTGTGTATACCGGTTTCACTCCTCTTGTATAACCAGATTTGGTCTGCTTAAATGTAGGCATCTTCTGAGCACCTTCAGCACAACTTCGCTCCAGTCTCCCCCAAAAAGATTAAAAGTCAGCAGGTACAAATATCATAGCTGCTGACTTAATATAAGGGCACGCACCTGTCCAGGGATCCAGCGCTGTCCCCATCCAAGCCGATTATTTTATCGGCTTCAGGTCCAGGCGCTGGCATCTTAAAGCGGTAGTATACTCAGTACATGCATATCTGAAAATGCAATCACCAGCAGTACCATGTAATGTTCAATCAAATATCAAGAAAGCAATCGATTATCGGTTTTCCTTACATTTATATTTCCTTTCGTTCTGCTGGGGGTTTTGTGAGGTTGTGCGCCGCCATCCTTGCTGTGGGTTCCGTCTTCTTATTGGTGCGGTATTTCCGCCCACAGTATGTCTATTGTCTGTAGACGGCGAAACCAAGCCTCGTTTTGGTTTCACTAACCATGTGGACAGCCAATAGGAGGCTGTCCACTATCGCCCAATAGGAGGCTGTCCACTATCGCCCAATAGGAGGCTGTCCACTATCGCCCAATAGGAGGCTGTCCACTATCGCCCAATAGGAGGCTGTCCACTATCGCCCAATAGGAGGCTGTCCACTATCGCCCAATAGGAGGCTGTCCACTATCGCCCAATAGGAGGCTGTCCACTATCGCCCAATAGGAGGCTGTCCACTATCGCCCAATAGGAGGCTGTCCACTATCGCCCAATAGGAGGCTGTCCACTATCGCCCAATAGGAGGCTGTCCACTATCGCCCAATAGGAGGCTGTCCACTATCGCCCAATAGGAGGCTGTCCACTATCGCCCTTATGCACAATAGCTCTCCTCCCTTCTCCACGATTTAATAATGGAGGGGAGCTGCCAGCTGCATATGTAGTTATATTACTGTATACATACACCATCAAACCACCTAATTGTATGTGGGGGAAGGTCGGAGTCTCGCGTGAGCACGGGGCTGACGTCCAGCAGAGGAAATGACGCAGCCCCGGCATAGACCCTGCATTTTTCCTGCAAGATCATTAGCTTGCCGGAAAATCAGGGTACACTGAGCATGCGCGAGTGACGTCATTAAGCGGAACGATGTAAATAGAAAGAGAACGGCTGAAGTCACAGCAAGGAGAAAAGGTTAGTAATGGAATACGGACACAGTTGATTTATATTATGCAAAGTAGTGAAAATGAGTATACTACCGCTTTAACTAAGGGAACCGTGGTTATCTGAGAGTCTGGGAACCTGTCAAGACCAGGTACCCTCTCCACTCCAAGAACGGTCAGTTGTTAAAGAGGGGTTGGGGAATGCAAACAAGCAGAACATCACCTTTAGGGTGTTTTGGGTGTCTGTTGGATAGACTGCCCCTCAACTTCTTGTTCTGGGTGACCACTCAGGGAGAGTAGAGAAATCTCCTTGACTAGATAAGTTTTGACTGAAGTTCCACTTAAAAAACAGACTGTGGGCGTCTATCTAAAACCAACAAAGAGGTTTAACTTGTAAACTTCTGAACTCTCATCATAAATCTGCAATACTACAAAGGCTCCAGTTTCTGTTTGAGCAAGCTAAAAGTACAAGTCCAAATGTGCTCCTGGAATTCTGCAATGCAGCGGCTTCTGCAGCCACACCACCTTCTCCAAGAATGTGGCTGAATCATACAACATTAAAATGAGGGAGTCCTCCCTGCCAGAGCATATTCCCATAGAAGATCTGCTCTTCCTTCACATTCTGCATGCTCACATACAACCATTATTAATGAGCTCAGGCAGGCAGGAAGAGATTGCACAAGTCCCCACAGGAATCGCCAGATCAAAAGCAATTATTAGTCTGCATCAAACGCCACAACCATACTTTATATAGAGTTCTGTAAGAAAAATGTGTTGGCAGAACTACAATTAAAAGGGGCATAAAAATACAAAAAATAAAACAGCTGGGGGGGGGGGGGGGGTTGCGGGGTAATCCGCAAAATCTAATTATCCTGGAAGAACCATTCTAATGGACGCTAAATTTACCTTTTGCATCACACCCAAACATTTTCAACTTCTGATTTAAATAAAGGAGGCGCACACTTTCAGAGCGAAGGCCCCTTTGCCCCACACAATCAAACCCACCGTTGGATGGCCAGGGATTGTTGACATCAAGAGCCACAAGTCTCACTCTTGGTAATGCCTGCACATTACAGTTTCAAAGTCTACTGGGCTGCCTCCTAGTCTCTCCAGCCTCTAGAGACAGCCCCATAGAAGTGTATGTGGCTGTAATGTGAAGGCACAGCCAGAGCAGCAAGACTTGTGGTGCTTGTTGTACAATCACTGGAAGACACAGCCATCAAATCATGAAAGGCATCTGTGAAGGAGGGTGGGATCATTAAGTATGGGCAAAATTATTAAGGAGGTGGTCAGAACACAATAGCTCAACTGGAGAGATTGCTGTACTAACACTGGATTGTTAGTACAGCAGCCCCAACCTGAGCTGAGCTATCAGCAGGTTGAAAAGGGGAAAAGAAAAAAAAAATCTATAGTGTTTACTAGACTTAAAAACTCTTTAAAGCGAGAGGGGGGAGCAAACTGCAGCAGGTATAAAGTGCATGCACCTTCATCTGCAGCAGGCTCCCAAACCCTCCTGCTGCAGCTAAATCACAGGCAAATCTTTAACATGTCCCCATAGTGCCAAGGATGGTTTACCCTTTCCTGCTCATCATAGTAAAGCTAAAGTAGAGGTAGGGCTTTGCTAAGGATTATGTATCCATTTTTGCCTACTGCACATTTCTATTGGTCAGTGAGGCTGCTCCTCCTAGTGAAGGGCCAACAGAAAAGTCTGGGGGTGAGGCTTTGCCCACACATCTCAGCATAGGGCTTGGCCTCCCTCAGATTATTATTTATTACAGGTACTTCTATAGCATCACCAGTTTATGCAGCACTTAAACATATACAGTACATACATATTCTGTACGTTCCCATCAGCCCCTGCCTTCAAGGAGCTTAACATCTAAGGTCTCAACTTACAATGGCACATACATACTAAGTATATAAACAAGTAAAGTGGTCCCCAGGAAGACGTCATTTGTGACGAAACGCATAGAGAGGCGTGCTGACGTCACCACGCAATACCGGGAAGTTGGGCGGCTGTGTGTTTTTCTTTTGGATCCTGCCGATGAGCGCTGTTTTAGCATACACATGTGAGTTTTCTACCTTTTAATAAATTATTTACCTATACGTACTTCACTATGGTGGTTATCATTCCTTTATGACCATTGCTGGACCGTGGATTGTCCGGATTTTCGGGGTCTACTATCTGGCTGATCTGAGCGGAACCTCCTTGCCGGTCTAAGTGGAGCTGTCAAGGTCCTGGTTGAGCTAGTTGATTCACCCTCCGAGTTCTATATGCCTAAATATATGGTGTTCTGGTAAGCGCATTAGCGCGATTCACTTCCAGCACGGTGATAGCATTATTGAACGGTGGAGGCTTGCTTTTGAGCACTGTTAGTCCCCGTTCACACTGGGGCGACCTGTGAGGCGACCTGGTCGCGTCACAGGTCGCCTTCCATAAGGAAGCTGCGGACCCGTTCTAATAGGAGCGGCACAAGTCGCTCCGACTTAGAAAAAGGGTCCGGAGCTTCTTTGGGGCGACCCGGAGCAACCGTCATAGACTTCAATGTTATGAAGTCTGTGCCGGCCGCTCCGAGGTCGCGGCGCGCTGCTCGCACCACGACCTCGGAGGTCGCCTGGGGAAGTCGGATCGCCCCAGTGTGAACGGGGCCTTACACTCATCTTTGGACTTTATTTACATAATTTTTTGGACACTGTGATTCATGTTTTTGATACTATTGGATGTCACTTTATTTAATTGCAAGAGCACATAAGTATTTGATATCACCTTGTATCATTTTTATTTATTTTTATTTGGATACCTTTAGGGATATCCTTTTTTTATATGTGTTTATCACATTTATCACATAGCGCAGCTTTACTTGTTTATATATTATTTTTGGTGTGTCCCACTGCAGCTTTGTTTAATTCAACTCTTTACAGATTGAATTTTTTGTGGTTTAGCGCAGTTATTTACTTTATTACATACATACTAAGGCTAACTTAGAAAGGATCCAGTTACCCTAAAAGCATGTCTTTGGAGTGTGGGAGGAGATCAAAGTACCCTGAGGAAGCCCATGCAGGCAGAGAGGGAACATGCAAACTACAGCCAAGTGGTGTCGTGGTTGGGATTCAAACTGATGACCCTAATGCTGCTAGTAGGGGTGCACCGATCTGACTTTCCTAGTCCCGATACTGATGCCTGGCTTTGCGGTACTATTGTTTTGTTATAACAATTGTGCATTCAAAATCTAAAATACTATGTAAATCTAAGTCAAACTCAAAATTAAAAAGAATAAAATGTAGCCACAAGAAAAAAAAAAAAAAAAAAAAAAAAAGTTTATTGCTTGAACATACAATAGTAATCAAACAGTAAACCTGTAAAAAATATGAAGTGCAAAATCCTGCAAACCGGAATTTAAAATGCAACCTACAACATAGGTTCTGCTGCGACGAAACTGGATCGGCCCGTGGATCTGTTAATTTTACCGATCCCAGATCCAGCTATTTTGCCAGTATCAAGGCCGATATCCGATCCCAATATCGGATCGGTGCATCCCTAGCTGCTAGGTGGGAGCGCTAACCACTAAGCCACTGTGCTTAGTACACCCTATAAAATCACCAATTCGATTCTAATTGTGCTAAAGCAAATTGTGCAAAACACAAATTCTGATTGGCTGCCAGCTAAAGAGTGAAAAAGCAGCTGGGGCACATGAATCCGATCAGCACTCTCCATTCAGGTTTCTGTAGGTGTCTACAAGTGAGCAATAAATGGCACTGCAAAATAAGATAGATGTAGATATAGATGTGGTTGAATCGCATCAGATGAATTTGCTCTTTATTGTTTTAGTTGTGTTCAGAGAATATACAATTCAGTGAAGAAAACACATTCAGTGATGTCCTCAGAGATCCATTTCTGTTTTACACTGCAAATTATTCAAAAGGAAATTAGGCATTTAGAAAAGCCACAGGTACTACTCTCATGGATACAGAACGGTTGTACTCTGCACATCCACTGACCGTTAATGGCTGCATTCTCTGTAAAAGCCTTCGTCCACTTAATGCTATCTAATTACTTCCCGGCTACACGAGCAATGGAATGGAGCTGCAGGAACATTACTCGGTTTATTGAGGTATGCTATGAATAAGCACTATACAAGAGTAATGGTTTTAACACAAAATAAATCTATGGCAAGAGGCCAGAATTCTACAGAACAATAATAGGATATCCATATTGTGTGCATACAGGATCAATGCAACCAATCAATACTCCGTCACTAAGCCTGAATCTCAAGTATCTTCACCAAGCTCACTATCCTTCAACAGGGAAAGCAGATAAAATGACCCAATACAATGTTCTATAGGGGATATTATCTTCCATTGCGGATTACTTTGTGCATCTTTACAGAAGGGTCACAAGGAGGGGTCAAAGTATAAAGGAATCACTATAATTCCACCTAAAAAGGGCTCCCATACAAGAAGGGATTTGTAAAAAGCACATTTCCCCCCGCACGTATATTATACTGATATTTTATATGGCATTCTTAGTCTATGTCAGGGGTCTCCAAACTTTTTAACCAAAGGGCCAGTTTACTGCCCTTTAGATTTTAGGAGGGCCAGTTTGTGGTCAGTGGGAGTAAAAAAACATAGCGCCTGTGGCAAGTAGAAGGAAGAATTATTCCCTATAATGGGTATTCATGATAGGAATAGTGACCCCCCCCCCCCCATCCTTGGCGTCAGTGGGAGAAATAGTGACCCCCCCATCCTTGGTGTCAGTGGAAGGAATAGGGATCCCCCCATCCTTGGTGTCAGTGGGAGGAATAGTGACCCCCCATCCTTGGTGTCAGTGGGAGGAATAGTGACCCCCCATCCTTGGTGTCAGTGGGAGGAATAGTGACCCCCCATCCTTGGTGTCAGTGGGAGGAATAGTGACCCCCCATCCTTGGTGTCAGTGGGAGGAATAGTGACCCCCCATCCTTGGTGTCAGTGGGAGGAATAGTGACCCCCCCATCCTTGGTGTCAGTGGGAGGAATAGTGACCCCCCCCCCATCCTTGGTGTCAGTGGGAGGAATAGTGACCCCCCCCCATCCTTGGTGTCAGTGGGAGGAATAGTGACCCCCCCATCCTTGGTGTCAGTGGGAGGAATAGTGACCCCCCCCATCCTTGGTGTCAGTGGGAGGAATAGTGACCCCCCCCATCCTTGGTGTCAGTGGGAGGAATAGTGACCCCCCCCATCCTTGGTGTCAGTGGGAGGAATAGTGACCCCCCCCATCCTTGGTGTCAGTGGGAGGAATAGTGACCCCCCCCATCCTTGGTGTCAGTGGGAGGAATAGTGACCCCCCCCATCCTTGGTGTCAGTGGGAGGAATAGTGACCCCCCCCCATCCTTGGTGTCAGTGGGAGGAATAGTGACCCCCCCCCATCCTTGGTGTCAGTGGGAGGAATAGTGACCCCCCCCCATCCTTGGTGTCAGTGGGAGGAATAGTGACCGCATCCTTGGTGTCAGTAGGAGAAATAATGCCCCATCGTTCCAAGGGCCGGATAAGGCATGCAAAGGTCAACAGTTTGGAGCCCACTGATCTATGTGCAACCTTTCGGATAAAAATGAACCTATGTTCCCCATATTAACCAATGTCAACAGCCTAAAACTTGCACTATATGAATTTTGGCCATTAACAAAGAAAAATGTCCAAAACTCACCATGTGGATGGCCCTCTGTCGGTCCTCTTCCACTTGACATCCTTCAATTGAAAAATGAAGGAGCCAAGCAGATGAATAGCGGCTGCATCCAATCAGATGCAGCTGCTATTGAGGTTTTTTATTTTTTAATTAATCTTTTTATATTGTTTTTTTCATATGCAAGTTACAAACTTGGAACCATTCAACATTTAGCACGACAATGAATCAGCACCAGTGAGCAATGCAGCTTCCATAGATCATTGTGACATAATCATTTAGGGAAATAACCACACATTATATCATAGGCAATTGTATCTCCTAATGATAAAGCCCCCAAGGTACAGAAAACAAGTATACAATGAGCTCACACAAATCCTCAAATCAGAACCGTACCCTCCAAAACGCAAACCGTAAACAGTCAGATACACTGGATTTATCATTTATCCAACCTCCCCAAACCTTTTCAAATTTAGTTGGACACCTCTATTGGAGTATGAAGCCTTATACTAAGGTAATGCTTTATTTGCCAATGCCTTCCAAGCCAATAAGGTAGGGGCCACTGTTTTTTCCATGACAGAATAATTATTTTTCATGCATAGTAGAAAAGTAGGATAACGTAGGGATCAGGGAATACCCCTGAATGGTCGCCAGCCAATCAGGAGAGCTGTCGAACCAATTCTCTGTAATCCCCACAAAATCGAAGTCCTCCTCATACATTAGCAGCTCCAACTCTCCCATCTTGTTGGCCAGGCTTCTAGCATTGGTATACAAACTATATCCTCGTTTGATGTTTTTTAGGCTGCTCTTGTGATCTTTTCCCATACCCACCTTGGATTTAGGAACTCTGAACACCCTACCGCTAATGTCCCCATTTGTGCCCGCTGAAACTTGCTCCCCACTGGCTAATTCTACATCTGTACCCTCCACCCCACCCCATCACCTAGTTTAAAAGCCCCTCTAACTTGTTGGCCATCTTCCCATCCAGTACGGTTGCACCTTCCCCATTTAGGTGCAATCCGTCCCTACTAAAGAGCCGATAGCCGACTGAGAAGTCGGCCCAATTCTCCAGGAACCCGAAACCCTCCTTACTACACCAGCTCCTCAGCCACTTGTTAACTTCCCTTATCTCCTGGCTACTCTGGTGTGGCTCGAGGTACAGGTAGTATTTCTGAAATTACTACCTTGGAGATCCTACTCCTCAACTTAGCTCCTAAGTCCCTGAAATCTTTTTTAGGACTCTCCATCTCTCTGCCCATGTCATTGGTACCCACGTGTACCATGACAGCTGGGACTTCCCCAGCCCCACCCAGTAATCGATCCACCCGATCCGTGATGTGTTGACAGACACCATTGAAAACAATGCGATTTCCCTTGACATGCGATTCTGTTGCATCTGAAATCACACTAGTGTGAACCAAGCCTCAAAAGAAATTGCATTGAGAAGGGCAGCTTGTGAGCCAGGAAATGTTTTACAATGTAATAAGAAAGGAGGCATCCATTCCTCAGTAGGGATCGACCGATTACCGGTGGGGCAGATATTCACTTTTTTTTTTTAAGTATCAGTAACAAACTTGCCGATATGACCAATATTGCTTCAAGTGGTCGTACCGGAGTGATGCCTGCAGCTACAGACATCACCCTGGCACCGATTCTTAGAGCCAATCGTCGCTCGGCTACTGTCGCACCGGGAGGCCCGAGCAACCAGCCAGTACGACTCCCAGCTGGCCGAAGACCCAAACAAAGCCAGAATCGGCTCTGATCAGGTCTCCGATGTAGTAACCCAGAAGCAATGTTATGACATCACTTCCGGTTACTAGAGCCTTAAAGGCGCCAGATATTTTTTTAACAAATGACAGTATTCAAAATAGACAAACTTAGGATTTTGAATGCTTTAACGTTCAGGAGGGGTTTGGGGTCTTATGGCACTTTTCCACTGCAAGTACCGGCTCGGCTCTACTCGGCCCGGTTTGCTTTTCCACTGCTGGTACCGCATGGTACGGTTCGGTACAGTACGGTATGGTTGGCTTTTCCACAAAAGTAGTACTAAAGTTAAGTGGGTGGGATAACAACGGGGTGGGTGGGATTCTCTGACCAATCAGTGGCTAGTAGTGACTGCATGCAAAGGATTGTGGGATATGGTACCTCTTGGAACCACAATCGAGGTGGTACTGTTTTTGAGAGCCGTACTGTTCGGGCCATGCAGTGGAAAAGTGCCGCCGTACCGTACCGAACCGTTCCTACACCATACCATGCAGTACCAGCAGTGGAAAAGCACAAAAGCGAACCGAACCGTTCGATTCCATGCAGTGGAAAAGCGCCATTATAGACCCCAGATCCCTCCATAAAGAGTACCTGTCACTGCCACAAGGGATGTTTACATTTCTTGAGACAGCATTAAAAAAAATTAATACATTTAGCCCCCGTTCACACTGGGGCGACCTGGTCGCCTGACAGGTCGCCTTCCATAGAGAAGCTGTGAACCCGTTCTAATAGGAGCGACATAAGTCGCTCTGACCTAGAGAAAAAGGGTCCAGAGCTTCTTTGGGGCGACCTGGAGCGACCTGCATTGACTTCAATGTTATGAAGTCCGTGCCGGCCGCTCTGAGGTCGCGGTGCGAGCAGCGCGCCGCGACCTGTGAGGGCGCCCCGGGAAGTAGCGTCGCCCCAGTGTGAACGGGGCCTTCAAAAGGTCAGTGTTAAAAAACAAAAACAAAAAAATCTAAATGTACAGAATATCGACACCCAATATCGGCTATCGGCCTGAAGGGTGGCCGGAAAATCGGTATCAGCCCTGAAAAAATGATATCGGTCATAATGGGATACTTTCTTTGACATAACAATGAAAAAAACAAACACACACACTAACTGGGTGGGATGGTCAGGGAAATTTGTAAGATTAATGATCCAGTAAAATTCAAAACAAAGCAACAGAAAAGAGAAAGGCAAGGAGGTTAGGGCTTCATGTACAGGGGACATTTTAAAACCTCTCCTGAATGCTGGAACTTGACAGCTAGTAACCAACGGTTTAAAAAAAAAGTCTGTTTTGCTGCGTTTAGCGTTTAGAAGCGTTTTTACATTGTAAAATGGTCAGAAAAATATCCCCATTGAAAACACCTATAAACGAAATGCTTATAAACATTTGGACACGTTTGCACGCAGTTACAAGCATTTGGCATTTCAAATGCCAATAAACTTCCGTCTGAACGCATAAGATATATTCTCCTCCCTTCTAATGGGACACAGACAGCAATAAATACCTGACCAATGTAAAAAGAAGGTCTAGTGCCTGGTTATACCAATAACGGCAACTCCAAAACTCATTTATTGTAAACATTTTTGAAAGATGTTGGAGAATTAAACCCAGGACCCCAATGAGGAGATCTATGAATTCGGGTTGCCTGGTCTGTACTCCAAAAAGAAATCTGACATTGTCTCACTTTCCCTGATTTATATGTCATCTATACTGCGGAGAAATCAAAGGGAGAATAGGGAGCACCCAATGGAAGGTCGGGGGGGAGCCAGACACAACAAACGAGGCATCACTAAAGTTCCCAAGAGCCATAAGATGTCACTGACTTTGCCTGTCAGACTCCATCTATAACTGAAATATGACTTTTGTACGGATTGGCCCTTTAAGTAGTCTTTCAAAGGATAAAGCAAAAACAAGAAATGTATCCAATGTCAAAGTCAATGCACTGAAAAAATGACAAATGGTTTAACAAATGTGGGTCAAGTACAAGCGACGTCCTTTCCAACACCCCGACCAAATGACAGAATGGGTTTCTCTCAAGTGCAAGCATCTCTGTGTGTCAACGCTCCTGTCATCCAGTCTGATTCAGCAATCCCATACTATCTGCAGTACATACGTTCCACTACAGACTCAGGGAAATTAAAGTGAAGGTCACCTGTGATCGGCCACCTCACAGGCTGTTAGAGATGTTGGGTACTGACCTGATTGTTCCAGGCACAGTAAAGATTGCAGAGAAGGCTCCAATTGGGGCTGAGCACACAGTCGAATATCCCGAGTTGGGCCATGCTAGCTTAGGACGCAGTGTGCATCTCTGACTCAGCTTGCCATGTATTAGATAAACAGGAGAGCAATGCAGTGTGCAGAATCAAAAGGAAAAGTCCTTCCTCTCCCTCTGACTCCGTCCACTCAGCACATCGCCAGCAGCAGCAAACACCACAGAGCTTTACCAATCAGTGAGCACAGCTCAGGTCTAGCAGCAGAGAAGTGCTGGGAGCAGAAGCTAAACGGAATCTAAAGTCTTAAAGTCCACTGACCCCATCCACCAAGCCTGACCACTGGTCCCGAAAAGGGATAAACCTACAGAGAAAAAAGACCTGAAAATTTTAAAGACGCTTTTGCAGCAGTGCTGTGACATGTTAGCCACTGTCAAAGCAGAAGTTTGGATTTAGGGGGGATACAGTTTACTGGCTACTTATATAGATCAGCCTCTCTCAACCTTTTTAACTCAGAAGAACCCTTAAAATAAACTTTCTGGTTTCACGGAACCCCTGCTAAAAAATAAACTATACTGGATCTACAACTCATGATAGATTCAGGTGATGGTTTGTGGGAAGAATGCTCCATACATTTGCCGTCATTAGAGTTACCCCTTTACAGATAGCTCAATGATGTCAATGGGAACTTATTTGAGAGGCAGAAATTGCTCCTTGCTCAATGAACCCCTAGAAACCTCTGGAGGGACCATAGAGTACCAGGAAACCCCGTATGAGAAACTCTGGTATAGATTGCAGTGCAACTGTCGAGACAAACTGGTCTCTACTTCAGGTAATACAATGGCCACTTCTTCAGGCAATACTACCTGAAGGAAACAAAGTGCCTCAACAGTTGCACTGCAATCTATAATCAGGGTTTCCCAACCAGGGTTCCATGAAACTCTAGGGTCCCTCCAGAGGTTGCTAGGATTCCTTGAGCAATTTCTTCCTCTCAGACAGGTTCTCACTGACACCATTGATCTTTTTAGCTATCACACTTATGTTTCCAGAGTTTTAGATTTATAGTAATTTTTTAGAAGGGTTCCCTGGGATCAGAAAGTTATTTCAAGGTGTTCCATCTGTGCTAAAAGATTTATAAAAGCTAATTAATCTATATATTTATCCAGTAAATTGTATCACCCTAAACCCAAACAGCCAACAAGCTTCTGCAAAATCAACTGATTGGATCAAGGCAACCTACCAGCAGCAGGATATGTGAAACAATAAAAAGCTGTTGGTGAGTAGTTGCCTTCAGGGCAGAGGGACCCTTTAATAGAAGCACATGTTCCATATTTCTCAAAAAGTATTGGCTCATTTTTAAAGTGGTTGTAAACCCTTACAAACGTCCAGAGGAAGGACTGGCCTCAGGTGACCCACCAAAGAAACAAATCCACTTACATACGTTGTAAATGTTTCTCTATAGCCATCTCTCATAAGCCCTTCAAAGTCCAGGAGTTTAAACAGCATTTCTGAGCTTTGGAAGGCAGGGGGCTGGGATCTGATGTCACAAACTGCACAGCAATCTTCTACAATACATAGCTTTAAATCTTGAAAATGGAAGTATTTTACAAGGTACCATATATTTTGACATGTACCATCACCTTTTGTTTCAAATTTATTGGCCTAGTAAAAGGGAAACACTTCATAACCCTCTGGTTTATGTTAATTAAATGCATAGAACATGTTTTATTGCTGTGTAAATCTTAGCATATTAGTCTTTTACGGACATTTAATTTATTTCTGTCACTTGCATAGCTGCATACATACACATTATCCAAGGACAGACAAGTATGACTGGAATACAGAGAACACCGGGCTACTAGAGGACCCCCCCCCCCCCCCTTGCTGTTCTTGACAGCTGGAAAATGGTTTTTGCACATGATCGTGAACGCTACCTTTAAGAAAACCATTACCATTTTTTAAGTCAAATTTTGCTTTAAAGTCAGAATTGGGTCTATTTCTTCATCATAGCACATTTATATTTAAATATGCGGTGCTCAGCATAAATGAGTACACCCCTTTTGAAATATTGATTAAAATCTTAATATCTCAATAAACACAAGAACAATATCCAAAATTTGACAACACAGTCTTATAGAAAATTTGTTTAGCTCGTTACATGACAGCAAGTTTAATAAAAGAACTTGGATTACAAAATCTTCAGTTTTACACAAACATACATACCCCACCCCTCATACACCCCACAGCAAAAACTACTACAGCTAGTATTTTGTATGACCTCTGATTTGTAAGGACAGCACCAAGTCTTCTAGGCATGGAATAAACAACTGGCAGCATATTGCAACATCTTTTTCCATTCTTCAAGAATGACCTCTTTTAGAGCCTGGATGGTGGATGGAGAGTGATGCTCAACTTGTCTCTTCAGAATTCCCCATAGATATTTGATTGGGTTCAGATCAGAAGACAGACTTGGCCACTAAATCCCTTTCACCTTGTTCTACTTCAGAAATGCAACAGTGGCTTTAGAAGTGTGTTTTGGATCATTATGCTGGGAAAGTACAGGACGACCAAGGGTACATAGTGATGGTAGCATCTTCTCCTTCAATATAGAGCAGTACATCTGTGAATTCTTTTTCAGTATGGGCCCTGGCAAATTCCAGGCAGGCTCTTTTCTGCATGGGCTTTAGGAGAGGCTTCCTTCGTGAACGACACCCATGCATGCCATTCCACTGCAGTGTACACCATATTGTATCACACAAAACAATCACCCCAGTTTGGCTTTCTACTTCTCTAGCTAACTGCAGTGAACCTGCATGGCAATTTTCTTCAACCCTTCTCATCAGAAGATGCTCCGGTCAAAGTGTTCGCTTTTGTGGATGACCTGGATATCTCTGTGAGATGGTTGGAGTTCCATCTCTGTTAAATATTTGTATCACTTTTGCTATAGTATTTTAAGTAAAGCTTTGATGATCTTCTTGTAGCCTTCACCTTTGTGTAAAGAAATGTCTTTCCTTCTCAGGCCTTGTGACATTTCTCTTCCATGTGGTGCCATTGCTGAAGGCATGAAATGGGACGGGGTTTACTTTGTTAAGTAACGTCCTTTTATAATCAACTGTCAGCTGAACGCCGGTTTAATGAATATTTAGTATTTGAATTCTTGTTAATTAGGATTTTGTCTAAAAATGTAGCTTTGCTCTGATGACTTTCATTGGAGGTGTATTCATTTTTGCAACATGGCCTTGAATGAATTTGTTAGGAAAAATAAATACTTTGTGTGCACAAATTAACAAATCTTAGTTACAAATTTGTGGGCGTATTTTGTAGTATAGTGTCCCACAGAAAAATGTTAATTATGAAAGGAAAGTAAAGGTTTTCTGACAAATCTGTTGGGATGTACTCATTTATTCGGAGCACTGTATATTCATAAACTATGCAGATTTTGGTCCACCAGAAACTTTAGAAACTACACCTATGAGTTAAAAATAAAAGTAAACATAAGCGCAAGTAGCTATCCTACCAACTTACATGCAATGAAGTTGACCAAGTACCCCAATATAATCTGTAGACAGTGGTGTCTAAAGCCCCGTACACGCGTACCGATCGTCGGCCGAACGATCGGCCGTCTTTTGTCCAGGGCTGTCATGTCTGTTGAAAACTGCAAGACTGCACATGAATTTTGTCGGCCAACAGCAGCCGACTGTGATGTCATGTGATGGTTAACTTTCCGTGTGTTTTGTCTTTTCTGAGCATGCCCAGTCTTGCAAATCTGCTGTTTGTCGGCCGAATTCTGTACTGACTGGCGAACAATCGGCCATCCTGGTGTTGGCCTACAAAAATTTTATAGCATGCACATCAGATTCTTTTTGGCCGAAAGTGCGCTGTCGGCTGTCGGAAGCATCATACTAACAAGCCTACAATCGGCCGATCGGTCGTCGGCCGAATATTTATGGCCGACAATCGATACGTGTATATGGGCCTTTAAACCCCCAACCCACTGATGGCAACATTATACTGGACTTCAGTCTGGTCATGTCCAAACTCCTTGCTTGCAAAAAAAATTCCCCCATGCGTAGTTCATGCCAGCACCCTACCTTTCTCTCCATGTTACAATAGCAGCACAGCCTGTATCAGGGTTTCTCAACCAGGGTTCCATGGATCCCTAGGGTTCCTCCTGAGGTTGCTTGGGGTTCCTTGAGGAATGGGCAATTTCTGTCTCTCCAATAAGTTCCCAATGATACCACTGTTCTTTTTAGCTATCTGCAAGGGGGTAATTCTCCCCAATGATAAGAGTAAGGAGCATTCTTCCCACTGACTCACACTAATGTGTCATGAATGAGTTGAAGATTTTTAAATTTTTAGCAGGGGTTCCTCGAGACCAGAAATTTATTTCAAGGGTTCCTCTGTTAAAAAGGTTGAGAAAGGCTGGTCTGTATAATGGCAGTTTGTGCACATGTTCCTACTGTAACACTGTGGGGAAGAGTATCAGCTATATTACCACAGCTGCTAATTTCGTAGCCCTTTAAAAGCTGGAATGGTCACCTAAAAAAGGCATGCACAGGTACCATCAGGTGCCTGCAAAGCAAAGGCTTATTCTGGACATGTATGTACATACCAACACTTGGTTATATGAGCTTAGCCAATGGGCTCTGTGGGAGAAATAATTAGAAGGATAACACATTTCCAGGTGCCAACATCAAGTCACATGACTGGTACCGCTGGTCAGCAGCACAAGGAGAACTTTAGTTACAATGAATACAAAGCTGGACTTCATTGACTTATAAGTATATAAAAAAAAAAACTATTTGAGGGAAAGTAGGTGAACTTAGGAAGGGTGAAGATCTTCTAAAAAGAATAAAACTGGTAAACGTTACGTTTTTGAGCTCATATCTCAGCAATCCCACTTATGAATGAGGAATTCAGCTAAAGCTTGATATCCAGATCATTCAAACCCATCCCTGACGTACACCATGAGTATAGTGCAATATGTGACACCTAGCGTCTAATACTCCCGCAGCACATCATACCTAGGTGACGGAAGGCTGCTGGACTTTGTGGCTTTTACACTTAGGCCTGAAATGCAATCTCACATGTCACTAATGTTTACAGTCTTAGATCACAGTTCCAAGTTGGTGTTAGAAGATTGCTTTCATAAAACACATAAGGGCCTACTGATAGAAAAGAAAAAAGGATTTATACTCAAGTTGTTGCCAACAGTGATAAATAGGATTTCTCATTTTAAACTTTTTTTTTTTTTAACGATTTAATGCGATTGTCACTATGGGCCAAACATCTGTTCCAGTTTCCTTTTCTCCAGTACATTATAAATAGCCCCATTAGTCATATCACAGAAGAGAAACTGAGCCGGCTGTAACCCATGTGTTACAATGTGTATGAAGGAGACATTGGAGAGAGTGGGCAAGTAACATCTTGAACTCCCGTCAAACATTCCAGGAGCTGCACAATGCCAGCATAGCTGGAAATCATATTCCAGAAGAAGGTAAAGCATAGTTACCCACTTGCCGACCGCCGCACGCCGATCTACGTCGGCGGTCAGCCCCTCACAGGCAAAGTGACGTAGGGCTACGTCACTAGCTTGTGAGGGTCTAGGGAGCGAGCGCGCGCCGCCGGAGGCGCGCTCCCGCTCCCGCGTGGTCACGGACCCCCCCGCGCATGTGACCGGCGGACCCGATGTCCGCCGGCCACTCTGCGATCGGCGGGGGAGAGGGAGAAAGTCAGGCAGCTTGTGTAAACAAGCTGCCTGTCATTCTCCCCTCTGTATGAGAGCTGATCATATGGATCTACTATGTAGATCCGTTGATCACTCTGCATACAGCTGAAGCCACAGCCAATCACAGTAAGAATCACGCCCCTAGGGACACACACAGCCCCTCCCTCTCAAATAAAGTTAACCCCTTCACTACCAGTGTATTTTTACAGTAACAGTGCATATATATAGCACTGATTACTGTAGAAATGTCACTGGTAACCCCAAAAGTGTCAAAAATGTCAGTCAAGGGTCCGATCTGTCCGCCCCAATGTCGCAGTACCGCAAAAAAAAAAAAAAAAAATCGCAGATCGCCGCCATTACGCGTTAAAAAAAAAAACAACAAAAATGACAAAAATCTTTCCCTTAGTTAGTAAACGCAATAACTTTTGCGCAAACCAATCAAAATACGCTTTTTGCGATTTTTTTTACCAAACATAGGTAGCATAAAACAAATTGGCCGAAAATGTTAAAAAATTTTGATTTTTACTTTTTGGGGGGGAATTTCATATAAAAAAAAGGGAAAAATATTGCTATTTTTGCAAAATTGACGCTCTTTTTTTGTTTATAGCGCGTGATCAAATAATTGCACAGGTGATCAAATACCGCCAAAAGAAAGCTCTGTTTGTGGGAAAAAAAGGACGCCAAATTCGTTTAGGTACAGCGTCGCACGACCGCGCAATTGTCCGTTAAAGTCACGCAGTGCCGAATCGCAAAATAGCCCCTGGTCGTTTAGCAGCCAAATCCTCCGGGGCTTAAGTGGTTACAGAGGGCACCCTTAGGCTCCATGTACACGGGACGTTGTTAAAAGTCCCTTTGAATGCTGGAATTTTTAGGACGTTTAAAACGTCTGTTCAGTCGCGTTTGTACCCGCGTTTAGTGGGCGTTTGCGTTTAGAACCGTTCCTAGAGGTCAAAAAAATTATTCCCCTTTAAAATGGAAAAACGCGAACGCTAAACGCGGGTCATCGCGTTCGGACGCGTTCGGACGCGTTTGAAACGCCGGGAAACACACGTTTGAACGCAAATAATTGCGTTCTAAAAAAAAAGTCCCTGAACGCAACTGCCTGCAAATGACGGGTTCAGGGGCTTCTGAAAAAAACGCCCAACTGCTCCTAAACGGCCATTTCCAGCGTCCCGTGTACATGGAGCCTTATTCCAAATAACAAAGAATATTTCACAGCAACAGCACAAAGATCTGGTCACAATTTCTTCATCTCTTTTCTAATAAAACAATGTCAGAGCGGTATTAAACCCAAAAGCAAATGTTAATTATATGGATGGAATGGCTGCATTAGTATTCTTTTTTAGGCTTTCTCTTATCCCGGTGACCCTGTAAGAGTGTTTTTTTTTTTACCAGATTCAGCAGTTAGAGGGATAGGCCAAATCATTTAAATAATATGCGGCCCTATGTAAACACAAAACTGTCCTTCAAGTGATCAGCAGGCGGGGAGGCCGGAAGTGAGCGTGGCGGTTCATTACAAAGCTATCACCAAGACGACACATTTTGGGCATGCCCCTTCATCTGGTCAGTGATGGCCAGATGAAGAACCATGCCCGAAACACATCATGTATTCATCGTCATCATTGTAATGGAACAGCCAGGCTTTGGATTCGTCATCCCTGTCTGATCTTTTTCCCTACATGGGGAGCGCGGCTTCAGCGGTCCATCCGGACTCCTTCTGTATCTGGAATTCCACCTACAGCAGATCGCTCACTTCCGGCCTCCCCACCTGCTGATCACAGTGTGGTTCGCAGGGCGACAGCTGCAGCATCCAAGACAGCGCTTTGAGGTAAGCGGGACACACAGCCAGGGCAGTACAGCTGCTCTCCCCTTTCTGGGTTTTATCATTACCAGCTCACTGTGACACCACAGAGACACAACTGACCACACTGGGCACAGGTCGGTTTCTTCCCAGGCAGATCACTTCCTGCCTTTTCCATCAGTGTATGGGTTTCGGATAGGTGTAGTCCTACAGGATCATTGTTCTGGGTGATGGTTCATGAACAATTATTTTTTGCTATATTGCCTACAGCCGTTCATAGCTTCTTTGGAACTCTTATTTCTATTTGACTTATAATAAACCTTTTATCTTTATCATCCATGGTGACTGTTTAGATTTAGTGGAACTACAATTAACAGCCCACTTATAACAGCCAGCAAGTGTGAGCAAATGTACTATAAATGGGCTGGATATACGTCCCCCAGTGCTCCACACAGAGGTTCTTTTGTGGTTTCTTCCAGGTTGAATCTAAGTAAACAAGGCAGAGCTCTGTTCTGAAAGCAGGGATGATAGATTTTCTTTCCCTGCAATGCAGGGAATAAATACCATCAGATCCCTTAGTAAAACAAAACACAATACAAAAAGCACTGGTTAGGCACACACTTAATCCTTTGATCGCCCTAGATGTTTAACCTCTTCCCAGCCAGTGTCAGCTGTTAATTATGTAAAACCTTTATACTAAAAGGATAAAAAACTAACTGCTTATAAAGTGTTAGCTGGAGTCTGGCTTCAATTTGTTAGTGTATCCAAATCTGCTAGTACATCCAAACACTCTCTTCCCCCCCAGACTGACAATTCTTCTGCCCAAAGGTGCCCCTTTATCCAGAGTAGGGGTACTCTAATATAGGAGGTGTGTTACTGGCCAGATCACCAGGTGAAATCAGAGGGAAGAAAGCCGAAAGAAAACAAACACAGCCAATCTAATGATTGGTAAACTGCAATATATTTTTGGTTCTGGATTTAATAATTTCATTGATGCAGTTCTCACAGCTTGAAGGAACCATATAAATCTAAATGTAATACAGTGCATGCTTCTCTCCTATTCCCCAGTATGTTAGGTCTGGACATTGAGGCCCAGGCCTGGTAGGTTACTATACCAAAAACCAAATCCTGAAGGTGCTAAAAAAATTAAAAAAAAAAAAAAAAAAAAACACTCCTCAACCTGAACTCTAAATATTCAAGCCTGATACAAGTCCTCAACTCCTGTCCATGTGCACGTTTGGGGACGCAGATTTTTTTCGATCCAAAAAAATAAAATACATTCTTGAGCAGAACACAGAACAGTGTACGCTGTGAGCCCTTATGGACTGGAAATATAACAATCATGATCAAGCTGGAGAATAAACAAAGCTGATAAGGTATAACTACTACCCCCAGAATGGATTAGTCTGGTGATAATGCACAGAGCCTTGTTCTCGCTCCTTTAAGCTCACCGCATATTTGGAATTTCAGCATACACACACTGGTAAACAAGCTTTTACACTCTGCGTTTATTTTTAACCACGCATTGCATATTTTAGGACATTTGCAAAAATCCTTAATGACTCCACTGAGCTGACGAATCTGAAGTTCTGCAAGATGTGCAAAAACCTCAACACAATCCATTTTCTGGTGGAATGAAGGGGAAGGCAATGATCAGTAGAATAAGTTAGCACAAGATTTTCAATGCCGATTTGGTTTACATACGGAGCAGTTCCTGAGAACCATTGACATTTAAATTGCTGGATTTTATGAGGATTTCTGTAAGTTTTTAGTATAACTTCTTTTATATAAAGCAGCATACAGTTTTACACTATGTGGGCAATTTCTTTCTTCCCTATGGGTTGTGGTTTGGAGCGATCTGTACTGTCATCCATGACATCCCCTTTAGCCTAAAACAGAGAATCAAATTGATCTTCTGTGTATTACCCACGTTTATTTAGATTCCTACAATTTGGAGTCTTGTTAGAGCTGCACGATTTTTTTTGAATAAAGATCACGATTCTCAGCTTAATATCTAACACATTACACAAAAAACTGGGTTAAATTTAAGGTTTAGTTTTTTTTTTAATTCACTAAGGGCCCTTTCACACGGGCGCTCCGTATGGCCGCAAATCATCCTATTTTTTTGCGGATTATTTGCGGACATAATGTAAGTCTATGGCATTGCGGATGTCAGCGGAATACCATCCGCTGACATCCGATTTTCTTCCTTTCAGTTCTGTTCCGTTTTTTGGAACGGAACAGAACCCCATTTTTCCTCCGTTCAAAAAAGGGAAAGGAAGGAAAATCGGATGTCAGCGGTGTCATCCGCTGACATCCACAATGCCATAGACTTACATTATGTCCGCATATCATCCGCAAACGGATAGGAGGATATGCGGACACACAGAGCGGATGACATAAATGTCATCCGCTCCGTGAAGAAAAAAAAAAAAAAAAAGTGCGGGAGCGGATCGCAATGCGGTCCGCTCTGTGTGAAAGAGCCCTTAAAGTGTATTTTGTCCCCGAAAAAAATGCTTTTGAAAGACCGCTGCGTAAATACAGTGTGACATAAAATACTGCAAGGACCCCCATTTTATTCTTTAGTGCCGGTTCACATTAGTGCGATCACAGAGATCGTATGTAATTCAGAGTGCACTGCTCCTAAATTACATGAGATCTCTGTGCGGGGCAAATTTCAACCAATTCGCACCGCAATTGCACTAAACACGCACATAACCCTTTTTTTTTATCCGCAGCAGAATATCGGCAAGATCGGTCACCTTGGTGGCCAATTCCGACATATCGGGAAAAGTGCAGATCAGCCCTCGATTTATCGGCTTTGCCGAAAATCGGTCGATCCCTACTATAAAGTAGATTTTATTTAAAAGCTAAAATAAGCCTAAACTCTTCTTTAAATTACAAGGTAGAGGTTTCTATATACGATCAGAGATATAATCTAGAAAGTAATGCTCTCTATGAACTTTAGCCATGGACTGTACTCCAGCTCCCCATCTGCGCTCTTCTAGTGTTAGAGCCACTGTGGGCAGCTCACCAAGACAGCACAATAGTAAGCCCAGCACACAGACAAGTCAGAAGTTTGAGAAAGGAAAAAAAAAAAGGAGCAGATGGCAAGAATAGTAATAAACTCAATAGATCTCTATTTTAGCATATTCCAGCCTCCACTGCCAAGAACAATTTATTTGTGAACCGCTGTCAGAGCCTGAATGAATGTGCTAAAAGAACACACAGAGAGGAGAAAGGGAAGGAACAGAACACTCGAAGGCTTGCAAACACCCCGTGGTGACTGCATTTTTTAAAATTGTGATCCTTAAACAATAACCTGAAATTGGCCAGGAGTTTGTTAGCGTCTGCGACATTTACAAGCTGCACAGAATAGGGCGTGCTGAGCTCAGTGTGAGGAATGTAGAGCGCAGGCCGCCACAGCCCCCAACTGCTCAGACAGCAAAGGGCATTGGTATTCCATCTTCAACGGAAATATACCTAAAAACAGCCCTTTGGTTAGCTCAGTGTTTATATACAATCACATATACACTGCGCAAAAAAATGAAAGGAACACTGAGTACAGCATCAAGTCAATTAAACTCCTGGGTCCAGTTAACCACTTCCCGCAAACCGACGTACCTGTACATCACCTTAAAGAAGTGGTTGTACTGGAATGATGCCTGCAGCTAGAGGCATCACCCCGTTACAGTTTATTTTTTGAGTCGGCGGCTCAGCAGCCACTCGGCCGTTATCCCAGCAATGCCCCCCCCCATCCTTCCACTGCTCTGCCCGGGTCTCACTGAGAGATCCCAGCAACCAGCCAGCACGTCCAGGTTCGTTTCGATCATGTAACCCGGAAGTGATGTCACTTCTTGTTTACTCAGCTGCAAACGGCACCAATTTAACCACTTGCCGACCGCCGCAAGTAGATTTACTGCGGCGGTCAGCCCCTGCCAGGCAGAGTGACGTTAATTAACGTCACTAGCCTGGGAGGGTCTGGGGAGCGAGCGCGCGACCGCGCGGTCACGGACCCCCCCGCGCATGTGACTGGCGGACCCGATGTAGAGGGAGAGGGAGAAAGTCAGGCGGCTTGTGTAAACAAGCTGCCTGTCATTCTCCTCGGTGTAAAGACACTGATCACATGGATCTACTATGTAGATCCGTTGATCAGTGTCCTTACAGCTCAAGCCACAGCCAATCACAGTAGAAAGCACGCCCCTAGGGACACACACAGCCCCTCCCTCCCAAATAAAGTTAACCCCTTCACTACCAGTGTATTTTTACAGTAACAGTGCATATGTATAGCACAGATTACTGTAGAAATGTCACTGGTAACCCCAAAAGTGTCAAAAATGTCAGTCAAGGGTCCGATCTGTCCGCCACAATGTCGTAGTACCGCAAAAAAAAAAAATCGCAGATCGCCGCCATTACGCGTTTAAAAAAAAACAACAAAAATGACAAAAATCTTTCCCTTTGTTAGTAAACGCGATAACTTTTGCGCAAACCAATAAAAATACGCTTTTTGCGATTTTTTTTACCAAACATAGGTAGCATAAAACAAATTGGCCGAAAATGTTAAAAACATTTAGATTTTTACATTTTTTTGGGGGGGGAATTTCATATAAAAAAATGTGAAAAATATTGTTATTTTTGCGAAATTTACGCTCTTTTTTTGTTTATAGCGCAAAAAGTAAAAATCGTACAGGTGATCAAATACCACCAAAAGAAAGCCCTATTTATGGGGAAAAAAAGGACGTCAAATTCGTTTAGGTACAGCGTCGCACGACCGCGCAATTGTCCGTTAAATTCACGCAGTGCCGAATCGCAAAATACCTCCTGGTCTTTTAGCAGGAAAATCCTCCGGGGCTTAAGTGGTTAAAAAAAAATATATATCAGTATTCAAAAATGCCAATTTCGGCGTTTAATACTTTGAAGTGCAGTGGAGGGGTCTGGGGTCTTTTAGACCCCAAATCCCTCTATAAAGCATATCTGTCACTGTCTATTACTGTGACAAGAGATGTTTACATTTCTTGAAACAGCAATAAAAGTGATCAGATTTTTGTTTTTTTTTTTAAAGTGTTAAAAATAAAAAATCAGAAAAAAAACGTTTTAAAGCGCCCCCGTTGCCGTGAGCTTAGGCTAACTTTAATGTTTAGTTTTTTTTTTTTTAATTTCAGTGAAATTTATTTTTTCCAAAAAAAAAGGAATTTGAAAGGTCGCTGCGCTATATAATGTTTTGGGGTTCTAAGTAATTTTCTAGCAGAAAATACGGATTTAAACTTGTAAACATGTGACAGAAATAGGCTTGGTCATTAAGTGGTTAAGTAGCGAAGGGTGTCAACACCAAAGCAGCTGAAACTGATTATTGAAATTAACAGGTGCACTAGATGGGCAACAATGAGACAGCCCCCAAAATAGGAATGGTTTTACAGGTGGGCCACTACTCGAGGGGGGAGGAGTCAGAAGCACCGGAGGGGAATCCAAAAAGAAGAGAATTGGACATGCTCTGTGCAAAAGCAATGCACAGAACAGGTAAGTATAACATGTTTGTTATTTTAAGGGGGGGGGGGGGGACTGTGCTTTAACATAGGTACGTGCTGCTAGTGTATATAAAGCTCACATTACATTAAATGGACCTTTGCTGTGTTTAGTCATTAAGCCAATCCTACAGTGATGATTTACTGTTGCATCTTCTGCCATAGTTAGGAAGCACAGCATGGGCCCAAGGCTCATTTCATTGCCATTTTGCTGAAAAATCACATTTTTCATTTAACAGGAAACCCAGATCACAGTAACGCTTGCTAAACTTATAAAAATTACAGCCACCAACCCTAATCGATTTCTGAAATTCATTATTTGCCAATATTGATTTAGGCCTCATGCACACTGGGCGTTTTTACAGCTGCTTTTTTGGGCATCAGGCATTTTCTTCTACAGCCAGTAAACTTCCCGTCATTTTATCCTGAGTGTCCATGCACACATAGGCTTTCACCAGCGCTTTTTTTGGCAGAGGTGTTTTCTGGCTGGAAAAAAAAAACAGAACTACTGCGCTTGAAGCTGTAAAAATGCTCCAGAGCTGAAAAATTGTGGCAAAACGCAACTTTCTGGCATTAAAGCGGAGTTCCAGCCTTTTCTGTGTTTATTAAAAGTCAGCAGCTACGAAAAGTGTAGCTGCTGACTTTTAACACACACTCACCTGTCCCATGGTCCAGCGATGCGGCCGCCCAAAGCCTCGATCCTCTCCCTCTGGTCTCGGCGGCGCTGGCATCACTGGTGTGGGCACCCGGCTGTGAGTTTGCGGCTTCACAGCTGGGTACGCACTGCGCATGCGCGAGTTGCGCTGCGCGTCTTGATTGGCCAGCAATCTTCTGGGACATGTCCCAGAAGATTGCAGGGAGGGAGGGGGAGAGGAGAACTTCTGTTCAGGGCGCCGCGGCACTCCGAGCGGAAGTGGGAGCGGGTACCTGCTAAAACTAGGTACCCGCTCCCCCCCCCAAAAAAAAAATGACACACCAAAATGTGGCATGTCAGGGGGTTAGGACTACCTAAAACGGAAGTTCCACTTTTTTGGTGGAACTCCGCTTTAAGGAGCCTCACGCTTTTGTGGGAGTATAGTTTTGCCAAACAAAAAAAAAAAAAACAGGTGGCAAAACACTAAAAACCACTACTGCAAAAACGCTAGAAAATGTGGCAAAACGTGCGTTTTTACCACGGCATTCTACAGCCAAGGTTTTTATAAACGTCAAGTGTGCATGAGGCCTTATTGATACGCTCTTGGTTCCTGGATATGACTCAACATGCTCGCACCCCACATTACACGCTATTTTATCCTAAAATCCTAATCTGAGTTCACCAACATCCACACCCAACACAGACTGATAACCAACCTGATTCTACACAGCAAACACTAATCAATGCACACAGACCTTGGCAGGCAAATGTGCCTCGGACCATCTGACACACACACACACACACACCTTTCCATGTGAAAAGATTGATAGGTAGCCAGCACTATGGACGCCAATGGGATGTACTAAAACTGGACAGTGCAAAATCTGGTGCAGCTGTGCAAAATAGCCAATCAGCTTTTAACTTCAGCTTTTTCAATTACAGTAAAAATCAGTCTGTATATGCAGTAAAGCATGCTTGTTACAGTGAATCTAGAAAGTATTCACAGAGCTTCACTTTTTCCACATTTGGTTATGTTACAAACTTATTACAAAACGGATTACATTCATTATTTTTCTCAACATACTACAAACAATACCCCATAATGACAATGTGAAAGAAGTTTGTTTGAAATCTTAAAATTTATTAAAAAGAAAAAAAAAATCCCATGTACATAAGTATTCACAGTTTTTGCCATGACACAAAGTTGAGCTCAGGTGCATCCTAATCATCTTTGAGAAGTTTCCACAACTTGATTGGAGTCCCCCTGTGGCAATCTCAGTTGATTGGACATGATTTGGAAAGGCACACACCTGTCTATATAAAGGTCTCACAGTTAATAGGGCATGTCAGAGCACACGCCAAGCCATAAAGTCCAAGGAATTGTCTGTAGACCTCCGAGACAGGATTGTTTAAAGGCACAGATCTGGGGAAGGGTGCGGAAAAATTTCTGCAGCATTGAAAGTCCCAATGGGCACAGTGGCCTCCATCACCTGTAAATGGGAGAAGTTTGGAACCACCAGGACTCTTGCTAGAGTGTGCCGCCCTGCCAAACTAAGTGTTTGGGATAGAAGGGCCTTAGTCAGGCAGGTGACCAAGAACCCAATGGTCATTCTGACAGAGCTCCAGCGTTTCTCTATGGAGAGAGGAGAACGTTCCAGAAGAACAACCATCTCTGCAGCATTCCATCAATCAGGCCTGTATGGAAGAGGTGCCAGACGGAAGCCACTTCTCAATAACAAGGCACATGGCAGCCCGCCGGGAGTTTGCCAAAAGACACCTGAAGGACTCAGACCATGAGAAACAAATTTCTCTGGTCTGATGAAATAAAAATTGTACTTTTTGGCCTGAATGGCAAGCGTCATGTTTGGAGGAAACCAGGCACCGCTCATCACCTGGCCAATACCATCCCTACAGCAAAGCATGGTGGTGGCAGCATTATGCTGTGGGGATGTTTTTCAGTGGCAGAAACTGGGAGACTAGTCAGGATTGAGGGAAAGATGAATGCAGCAATGTACAGAGACATTATTGAAAAAAACCTGCTCCAGAGTGCTCTGGTCCTCAGACTGGGGCAAGGTTCATCTTCCAACAGGACAATAACCCTAAGCACACAACCAAGATAACAAAGGAGTCGCTATAGGACAACTCTGTGAATGTCCCTGAGCCAGAGCCCAGACTTGAACCCGATTGAATATCTCTGGAGAGATCTGAAAATGGCTGTGCATCGACACTCCCCATCCAACCTGATGGAGCTTGAGAGGTCCTGCAAAGAACAATGGGAGAAAATGCCCAAAAATAGGTGTGCCAAGCTTGTAGCATCATACTCAAAAATACTTGAGGCTGTTTTGGTGCCAAAGGTGCTTCAACAAAGTATTGAGCAAAGGCTGTGAATACTTGTGTACATGTAAATTTTTTTTGTTTTTTATTTTTAATAAATCTGCAAAGAGGTCAATGAAAAAACTTCTTTCACATTGTCATTATGTATACTCATTGTGGAACCTCTGCTTGTGTAAGGCTGTTCTTCTCTTTCCACAGTCCCCAATCCATCTGCGTTTGGTGTGTATTGCTAGACAGATTTTTTTTGGGAGGGTGCATGTGATCAGCACAGGGCCAATCAGCACTGTCTATACAGGTAGGGTTTGTGTAACCTCATAGGACAGCCAAAGTAGAATGAAAACTCCTCCTACAACATTTATCAGACACTGATAGAAGTCACAAGACTGCTATATACTGCTGATGAGAAAAGTTATTTAGAAGTTCAGATTTACTAATATTAGCATTTCCCTGTTCAGTGTACTGTGGAAGACCAGACATAGTGAATGCAGGCTCCTGGGTTTAGGAACACTAATCTTTGGCAAAAAAAAACCTGGAAGCTGATTGGTTTCTATGCAGCGCTGCACCAGATTTTGCATTCTCCAGTTACAGTAAATCTCCCCCAAGTATCTGCCTTCTAACCTTTCAGTAACTGACCTGGAACAGACAAAGATTAACAGGCAAGAACTTCTGATCAGCATATTTGTTCTGACATCGATTGAGAGAATTTCGAACAATAAATTATTGAAAAAAAGGAATTTACCAAACAAAAACCACATAATCCTGAAAAGTAATAATAACAACAACACTACCACTACAACTACTAACAACAACAACACTACTACTAACACTAATGCTGGCCATACACATAGATTTTCGTCCGGAAATTTTCGTTTCAAGAAAATTCGTTTGATTTTCTAATCGTTAGTGGGGTTAAATCGATGTCCTTTTTCGACTGCAGCAACGGGAAAATTCGTAGGGGCAGAAGGGAAAATTTTTCTCGATCAACGAATTTTCGGGCAGTGTATGTGGTAATCGTTCAGAAATTACATTCATTTTAAAATGAAATGTTAAAAGCAAAAGACAAATTTTCGAACGGCATTCATCTATTCAAAGAATGTTCAAAGAATGTTCAAAGAATGTTCAAAGAATGTTCAAAGAATGTTCAAAGAATGTTCAAAGAATGTTCAAAGAATGTTCAAAGAATGTTCAAAGAATGTTCAAAGAATGTTCAAAGAATGTTCAAAGAATGTTCAAAGAATGTTCAAAGAATGTTCAAAGAATGTTCAAAGAATATTCCCGGCCGAAATTCTGTGCGTGTATGGCTAGCATAACACTACTACCACTACTAACAACAACACTACTACTACCACTACTAACAACAACAACACTACTACTACCACCAACAACACTACTACTACCACTAACACTACTACCACTACTAACAACAACAACACTACTACTACCACTAACACTACTAACAACAACACTACTACTACCACCACCACCACCAACACTACTACTACACTTGTTTTCCCATCCTGCTCCTTCGAATTTTCCCAACACTTCGGTAAAAAAAAAAAAAATGCACGTCGATTTGACCCCACTAATGATTCAAAAAATGACCTTAGAACATTCTTTTCCTAATGCCCCGTACGCACGCATAGATTATTGGCCAGGAATTTTCGGCCAACGTCCGATCGGCCGTTTTTCGGCTTGTTAGTAAGATGCTTCCGACAACCGACTCCGACTTTTCGGCCGAAAAAAATCTGGTGTGCAGGCTATAAAATTTTTGTTGGCTGTCAACACAACGGCCAATTTTCCGTCAGTCAGTACAGATTTCGGCAGACAAAAATCTGATGAGCAAGACTGGGCATGCTGAGAGAAGAAAAAACACACGGAAAGTAAACCATCACACAACATCACTTCTGAAGTAGATTTTTGTTGGGAAAATTCGTGTGCTGTCTAGGCACATTCCAAACAACAAAACAACACTCTGGACAAAAGTCGGACCATCGGTCGGCCGATAATCGTTGCGTGTGTACAAGGCATAAGACTTTCCGTTTGAAATTCTACCCATCTATTTCCAGCTGAAGCTACTGGAGTACCAAGACAGGCAAACTACTACCAAATTCTGCAGCAGAGGTAAGAGGCGGCAGTCTTTATGTTCCCTCAGTACAGGTTTCCTTTAAACCCTACAAAAAAACCTGGATTTTTTTTTTTTCTTTTTGTTGTCTCTACACTGAGAGCAAACAACGAGCACTGAAAATTGCAGACTGGATCCCCCCCCATCATCGTGCAGAGAACTCGAATTCACAAGTTATAATGCGGAAGTTAGAGAACTTACGAAACTGACAAAAGGGCATAATCTGAGCACTTGGTGGTTTCTGTAAAACCAGATGTTTCCTATCAAGGTTTACCACAGCTTACAGATTTTGGTTAGACCCTAAAACAGAAGCGTTTTATAAAGAAGAGAGGACAGTGCGTATTCCAAAAAAGCACACTCTGCAAAACAGCTCATCACTTCTCTCTAAGAAAAGGATTTAGGGACGATTAGGCTGATTTTCTAGGGAGATTTTATTTGTTTTTATAGTGATTAGGTTGTAAAGCCACAAAAGCAAATGAAAATTGTATTCTTCAATATCGTTTTTAGTAGGACTATGGCTTTCCATTAAAAAGGTTTATTCTTTCTATTCTTCAGATCCTTCTGTTTATTCTCTATTCTGCCGAATGTCCTTGTTCGTGTTAGGGGGACGCCGTGTTTTTCCATTAGAAATATGGGATTCCTCTCCCTCAATCAGGCGGCTATATATGTTGAAGCGTATACTAGGAGAGCCAGGATACTTGGCTTGAATCTATCTCCTGGTGCAGTTCCTACGTTTTCTCCAGATTTTTAGAATTCACAAATGGGAGAACGGTTAGAATTGTATGGAGTTAGTCGTAAAATTTGCAATTTGAAAATTATCTTATTTTCTGGTTTCATTGTGTTGCAATAATAATAGGTCAGTAGTAACCTCTTGCTAAACGTCTGGGTATGTTAAATTATTCTATGAGGGAGAGATCAGTGGCATAGAATTTATGTGTCGCTACTATGCAATATTAATCGTATTTTCTTGCTTGTCTTTTAAAATCTTAATAAACATCACTGAAAAAATGTTTAAGTGCTGCAGCACATATTTAAAAGATGTATGGCCATACTTTTCCTGGGGGGTCACAGGAATGCACTTCGTTCTAAAGCCCACTGTCAGCCGACATCCATACAGCCGGTCCAGGTTCTGCAGGGATCCCGACAATAAATCAGGATCTGCCCAGAATTTTAACCAGAAGCTTCAGCCACTCCCATCCCCTATATAGTCTGGCACTACAGTGAGTGCCGGTGTAACGTGAGAAAAGCATACCTCGTGAAAATTCCATACCCACGTCATTTCCGGTCAGAAACGTAAAGGAACAGCTGAGCAGCGTAGCAGTGCACATGCTCGGAGGGTATGAAATTATCACGGTAGTGTGTGTAACGTTACACCGACTCAGCGGTTACATTAAAAGAGCTTGGCTGCAACATGAATCATCCCCGCTCCTACAGCTGTGACTTCCCTGATCTTGGCTAGTAAATGTAAAAGCGGCGGCGGGTGTATGAAATCTAAATGATGGAGACCTCAGCTCCGTGATCCGCTTTTACATTAAGTAGCCGACATCAGGGAAGTGACAGGGATAGGAGCGGAGATGGTTGATGTTGCAGCGGAGATGTTTTAATGTAACCGCCGCAACAGCTGATGCGGTGTAACGTTAGAACACATATTCCATACATTCCATACCCTCCAGGCATGCGCACTAGTAAGCTCCTCAGCTGTTCGCTGACCGGAAGTGACCAGGGTATGAAATTTTCACGGGTAGGTATTTTTCACGGAACACCGGAAAGGACAGAACAGAGACCGGTGACTAACAGTCATCGCTCTCTGCTCAGGTCAGACTAAAAACTGATCAATCATCAGTCTTTGATCCCTCAGTTCAAAGTGTAGACACAGCAGGGGACAGCTGCAACTCAGATCAATGCTGCAGCCATCTAGGTGAGTACGCTTGTTTATTGTTTTAGATTCCCACACTTTGTCTTTTAAGTGCATTTAAGTCCCCCTAAAAAGTCTCACAAACCCCTAATGATCCTGCCAGCGAGGTCCACCTAATGCAGCTTCCTATCATGGGGTGGCAACAATGTTGCCCTGCTCTGAATTCAGAAGAGTTGCCATTCTCATGTTAGCTGTGTCTGCTTGCAGTACAATGATATGAGATGTTTTTGCAGTAGGCATGGCTTGTGTCTGGTCAATCAGCATTTGGCCACTTCTAGTCCTGCTGCCCACTGCCGCTGTAGCTGAAACTGTGAGCTGCAGTGTCTGGGAGGGGAATACATGATGCAAAAAATGAAGAAGGATTTGACTCAGTCCAGGAAGGTATAGGAAGCTTTTTTGCTTGAGGGCTGCATTTGAAATTGTAAGTGGATTTGGCATTTGTTTATACTGTCATACAGGAGCCATTAGTTGTACTTTAATGTAAAGCTGATGTCACCTAAGTGATGACACACAGGACTTCTTGACAATCCAGAATCCAAAGGTGGATCAGGATAGAAAATAGCTTGGTGTCGCTCCCTACATGTCACTAAATACATTTCTGTGAGTGGATTAAAAACGGAAGGCAGCCGATACTAAGAAATAAGAAAAAAAAAAAAAAAAAACACACACACACCAAAAAATACCAACATGTTATAGTTACCTTCAATGTGCAATGGTTTTGCAAAGAGGAACCTTGACTCTGCTCTTCTCGGGTGCCTGCCAATGCTCCTGGCTCCTCCCTCCTGCTGAATGCCCCCACAGCAAGCCACTTGCTATGGGGGCACTTGTGCGTTATTGCTCCCGAGCCCCGTTCTGTGTATCCATTGACACACAGAATGGGGCTCAACCCTGCCCCCTCCTCATGGGCTGTGAGCCAATGAGGAGGGAGAGAACTAGGAGAGAAGCTGCTCTCGTTCACATTGCTGGATCGAGATCAGGCTCAGGTAAGTATTGGCGGGGGGGGCAGCTTCCAGCTTCTAGGACCCTTTCACATGGGCTGGATCAATTTTGATGGACTCCACCTGCTCAGTGGGAATCCCTCCATTAAACCCCGCTGTACAGGCGAATGACAGGTCTGTCTTCGCTCACTGTGCAGTATCAGAGACCCGCTCTATGGTGAGATAGGACAACAGACAGCCTGTCCATTTTCATCCAATCCGAACCACTGGACTGATGGCGACTGTATCGCCATCTGTCTGTTTTCAGTTCAGATGCCAGGCGGGTGTCAGAGGACACATGTTGCCATTGTGACATGTGATGACATTGCTGGCCTTAGAGGTTACAATCAAGTGTGTTCATATAGTCTTACACTTGCATGGTTAATCAGAATGGAAGACAATTCACAATTTTATTTTTAATATGGGGCACATTCAGCCCTCAAATGCCCCATCTGTATGGATACTGTATGTTCTCCATGTATTTGGGTTTGTCACATTAGCAAAAATATTCTGAAGGTGGCTTCTGTAAAGCAGTCAATAAATCTATGGTAAAGACTCCTCAGGGGCGGGGCTCTAACATAAAAAGTCCTATTGAATAGTCTGTAGAAATCCATGTAACGCTGTAACCATTTATAACTGGAAATAAATCTGACTGATTAGTCAAATTAAAATCAAAAGCACAAATGGCAAGCTGCATTTTTTTTACAGCTCGTTTTCTTTTCTTTTTTTTTTAAAGTGGTAACTGCCAGCAATTCCAGCATCAATGTCTTTCACATGGTGTCATGCCATTTGTGTATTTCTCCATGTTACTGGGAAATGGCTTATATTTATTACACTTCATTAAGCTATGTTTCCCCATCAGAGATATTTAGGTCAGTTACAGCTTTAGGGAAGTCTGGGTGTTAAATATAGGGTTAGATTACTCAGGCTGAGGATATAAATACTCAGCCAGCCAATTCCCACACTTCACTATGTGCTTGCCTTACAATTAGGATAGGCTTATTTTACAAACCATTCAAACAAGAATACAAATAATCGCTTAGTACAGATGATGGTCATGTAACTTTTTATTGCAGCGTCAGCTTCTTACAAGGAAACCAACACTGATAGGAAAGATGGTGCTGCCCAAATCAAACAGTTCTGTGCCCAATGCCTTAGCACTGGGCAAAATACTCAGCATGGAACGAAAGCAAAATTAAAACTGAAAAATGCAAGCCTCCATGTAAAATTCCTCTCAGCTCCACTGTCTTTAAAGCTGAGTTCCACTCATATTTGGGTTTATTAAAATTCGCAGCTACAAAAAGTATAGCTGCTGACTTAATAAACGCACACTCACCTGTCCCTTGATCTAGCGATGCAACCCCCCAAAGCCTCGCTCCTCTCTCTCCTCTCGGTGGCATCTCTAGTGTGGGCACCTGGCTGTGGACAGCTTGTGGCTGTGGTGTGCACTGTGCATGCGCGAGTCGCTTTGCAGGTTACAAATGGCCGGGCTATCTTCTGGGACCTGTGACGTTTCCCAGAAGATAGCAGGGGAGGGAGGGGGACAGGAGGAGAACTTCTTCTCGAGCCATCTAGGCAGCCCGAGCAAAAGTGGGAGCGGGTACCTGTCAAATCTAGGTACACGCCCCCCCCCCCCCCCCCCCCAAAAAAATGACATGCCAAATGTGGCATGTCAGGAGGTTAGAGTATTTAAAGCGCCACCATTTCCAGCATAGTGGTTACATCCGACCCATTTCCAGGTGTGTAGAATACAGGGACCCGGCTGCCCTTCAATGTTTATCCCCTCCTCCTCCATGTTACTACTGTGTGGCAGGGAACAATGGCATCCAACACTCCTAGAAGTGTTTGGTGCAGATGACTTTGCTGGATTATGTAGCACTTGAACACAGCAGAGTTTGGACTTGTCGCTTGCCAGAAAGGAAAGTATTTAAAAAACATTCACACCAGCCATTGCCTTACTGGTGTGCGGTGGGATCCCAGCATTACCAAAGTGATGATCATGGCATATCACACTGTTCACTTTGTTTCTTTTTTTTTATGAACTTTATGGAAATGTCAAACAGTGACATTTCATTAAAGTGGAGCATCACCCAAAAGGGGAATTCCACTTTATGCACTTCTCCCTCCCTCTCCTGCCCCCTCCTGCCATATTTGGCCTGTCATTATTTGGGGGGGGGGGGGGGGGGTAGAACCTAGTTTTGAATGTTTTTCCCTGCTTCCACTTAGATCGCCTAGTTCTCCTCTTCCCCGCCCGCAAACTGTCACAGACGGGTGCCCACAGTTGAAATGGCGGCGCCAGGGAAAGGAGTGGGAGACAAACAGTTGGGGTGACCACATCGCTGGATCCTGGGACAGGCGAGTGAGTGTTTATTAAAAGTCAGCAGCTATACTTTATTGTATCTGCTGACTTGTAATAAACATAAAAACAACTTTAAGATCTATTGGTTGCTGTACGGCTCACCATAATTTCTAAGTGCATGCTCTGTCCCTGCCTCCCAAGAGTTCGCCTGCCTGGACGCACAGGCCTGTGTCTTTGCCTGCTGTATCAACACATTACACAGACATAGGCTGCTGTTGTCAACATCAGGAATCTCTCCCTGAGACTGCCATGCAGTCATAACTTAAGTAGAAGCATGCACAAAGAAGTAGCTGCAAACCTGCTACAGGAGATCAGCGGTACTGAAAAGCCACAAATCATGAAAAAAAAAAAAAAAAAAAATGGAAGGAGCTTATGATACAGAATGAGTTTGCAAATTAAATGTAATTTAGGTAAGATTTTACATCTACTTTGAATGTTCTATGTGACAATAATATATTCTTACTGATAATCGTTTAAAAGCTGCCCGTTCACATGAGATCTTCATCCAATCTCGATCCAAGGACAATCTCAAGCCTATAGGTAACTGATTTCCCTACCCATTGATTTCAGCTGAAAAGACTGATCTGACCGTTTCACCCTAGACGGTCACCCTCCCTCCTCGCACACTCAGGCTTACATGCATAGGAGACAGTCAGCTGACAAACCTCCAGACTTTCAGAATGTTCCTACATGTCCAATCACCATCTTGGGTCTGCTACCAGATTAACTTTTTTTTTTTTTTTCCTTTTGTTTTCCACCAAAGGTCTCTGCGGTCTGCTGGCCGCACTTCTCCCATTACATACTACACAGTCTGTCCTGGGCCACCCCAGAATCTGTGCAAGCTCCATAGTTATGCTGGCCATTGATGGATGAAAATCTGGCCTGTTCAGCAGGGACCAGACAAATTTCAATCCATCGAGAACGGTTTTTAGTGCAGAAGAGTTAATACAAACAGCGCAACTGGAAGAATTCCCCCATCCACCTCGATTCTGTGGATGGGAAAATCCATTCAACTTTTTTTTTTTAATAAAAAAAATATGATACATGTATGACCAGTTTTAATGTTATCAACTTTAAGGGCCAAAAATACATGCACTGGTAGGTTAACTGGTTGCGGTCTCAATTGGCCTTAATAAAAAGGTATGTACATACATGAGATAGGGATGTTCAATTGTAAGCTCTTTGAAGGCAGGAATGGATATGAATGTACAGTACAATAAAGTGCTGCAAAAATTGTCATTACTATAAATAAAATGTTCAGGATCACAGGTGAATCTGCAGAACAGCGATGGAGAAAGGGAGAATATTTAGAGCCGTTTCACACTGGGGCGACTTGTTAGGCGACCTGGTCGCCTGACAAGTCGCCTGCCATAGATTAGCACAGGACCCGTTCTAATAGGAGCGACACAAGTCGCTCCGACTTAGAAAAAGGGTCCTGAGCTTCTTTGGGGCGACCTGCATTGACTTCCGTGCATGCCGCTCCGAGGTCGCGATGCGCGCTGTGCACCACGACTTCACAGGTCGCCCCGGCAAGTCAGGTCGCTCCTATGTGAACCGGCTCTGAAGGTTTTATTTTTTTTTGTTTTTTATTATAACCTCTGCAGCATTACATTAAGAGATATTGCTGCTTTATAAAGAGGTTCCTCAGCATCCAATTTAAACCAGACAAGGGCAGAATGAACAGAGAAACACCACATGAGAAAAGGGCAAGAGTTTCCCAATCACCAGACTATAAGGCTCCATGCACACTGGGCCTTAAAGTCGATGTAAAGTCAGAAGGTTTTTTTATTTTAATGCAATCTAGGCATTAAGATAAAAAGCCTTACGTGTGCAACAGCCCCCCTAATACTTACCTGAGCCTATCTAGATCCAGCGATGTGGCACGAGAGACTCAGCTGTCAGGGACGTCCCTCCCCATTAGCTGAGAGAGCAGCATGGCGCCATTGGCTCCTGTTGCTGTCAAATTCAGTGAGCCAATGAGGAGAGAAAGGGGGCCGGGCCGTGGCTTTGTGTCTGAATGGACACAGGGAGCTGTTCGGCTCAGATGCCCTCATAGCAAATGGCTTGCTGTGATGGCACGCAACAGGAGGGAGGGGCCAGGTGCACCGGCGAGGGATGCGATAATAGGAGGATCTGGGCTGCACAGCGCAGGTAAGTAGAACAGGTTTGTTATTTTTAATTTAAAAAAAAAAAAAAAACACAAGTTCCCTTGGCACAACAATGCTCATATAGAGCATTTTTTTTTTTTTACATAGACGAGTTTAGGAGAGTTTTGCAATTTGTTTTTTTATTTTGTCTGAAAGCTCCAATCAGAAACGCAAACCAGAAGGGGTTTTTCCCGTCTCTGAACATTGAACTTAAAATATGCCTGTAATCGTCCAAATGTGCATGGACACACAGAATAAAGCCTAGGTTTCCATCTGTGCGTGTGGTGCTGCTGCAGGACCTGCAAAAAAAAAAAAAACGCAGCTGCAACCAGCCGCACAGCGAAGGACAAGTGCCATTAATCTTAATGTCACACCGACTGCACTGGAAAAGGCACCCTCGTTCCCGTGTGGGCTGCGATTTCAAAAATAGGGCAGGGACATCTTTCCTGCGTGTCATGGCAGCCCATTCAAATGAATGGGCTCTCGTGCCCCTGCAAACCGCGGGCCGCACAGATGGGCACCTAGCCTCACATTGAGCGGCTTCTATAGGCAAAACACAAAACTCCTGAAGTAGCAGTGATTTTTAAGCCAGTGTGCATGGAGCCTTCCAGGTAAATTTCAGGGTAGTGAGGACATTCACACTCCAGAATAACCCACCTGCTATTATTGCTTATTTTGCTCATCTACCACACTTCAATAAGCAAATCAATGAACATTTCGTATAGCTTCACTTTCATTTAGTGAAATTCAAATAAATGAGACCCAGGAATCTTCATTTGCGATGACATAGCTGAGTAATATTATTTATCCCACGCATGTACAGAAACTTTATACATGTTCTAAAATCTAAAGCCGATAATTACCAAAATGACACCACTCCCTATTTATTTTCAGGCCGTCTCCACCAGGGCACAGACTGCACAGCTGTCATTATAAAGCTGCATAAACAGAAACCAGCCCTCCACCAAAACACAGCACAGTCAATGAGAGCACACAGAGGATTATAGGGCCTCTTCCACCCAATGTGACAAAACCATGGAACCAAGGACACATTTCATAATCAACTTTCCAAGATGATCACTGGCTGCATTGAGGAACAGGTTCACTTTAACCTCAATTGTCAGAGATCTGCACTCCTAAGCTGGCCACAGACTGATCAGAATTTAGCTGGTTCAGCAGAAAGTGGCCGAATTTCAGTGTGCGGCTGTCCCTGCTCAATAGAAGTCGATCGTTTTTTAATATGTCACTTTGACAGTTGTTGATCAAACTTTGGTCGATCAGCAGCAGCTGATCAATGTATTCTGACAGGAGCCAGTCCCTCTTTCTGAGTACAATGTTCTTTTGTGTGGATGGAGGAATCTGACCTTTGTGTTTTGTTTAGCCAGCTTTAGTATACACTTTCAGTCAATGAACTCTCTGTGTAACATAAGAGGCTCAAATGATATGAACTCAAAATGCTCACTTTTGTCTAGGGTACCATTAAAGCTATAGTAAAAAAAAAAAAGAAGAATTGGCTCCTCTGCAGGTTTATACCATAATGCGCTAGCATGCACAGTTTTCTAGCACATTATGGCAGACATGCCTGTCAAACGAAGCACTCCAGCGGTGCTCTGTCATCGCTGCCAGGGCTTCCATCTTCAACCGGTCTTCCTTTCCGAGTATACAGGCTCCGGCTAACAATTGTATAGATAGCGCTCCAGGTGTCCTCTCTCCAATATACACCTCCGCCCTGCAGGTCTGGGTGCTGGCTCTGCCCTGTGTAGCAAGTAAAGCAAAAAAAAGTCCTGGATGGCCGCACTCCAGATGCAACACTTTTATGGAGTATAAAAAACTCATACAGCAACGTGGAGATCAAGTACAGCATCAATGAAAGCTGACCATTGTCATTGATGCTGTACTTGATCTCCACGTTGCTGTATAAGTTTTTTTTATACACAAAGGCGTTGCATCTGGAGTGCGGCCATTCAGAACTTTTTTGCTTTACATGCAGGCTCTGGCTGTTTGAACCACCAAGGCTGTGATCATGTCACTCCATACACACGTGGGAACCGCGGCATGATGCTCTGCATTCCACAGCATATTAGGTGCCCTGAATGCACGTATAAAGTCATCAGCTTTTGCCAATGTGAATATGTCCTAAACAATGCACGTTCAGGAAATATTTATTGTATCCATGGGTAAGCCTGATTATAAAAGATTACTTGTAGGTACAAGTAAAAGTGACTGTAAAGTTTTTTTAAAAACAAACATGTTACACTTACCTGTTCTGTGAAGTGGTTTTGCACAGAGTAGCAAAGATCCTCCTCTTCTCGGCTCCCTCTTTGCTGCTGCTAGCCCCTGCCTTCAGTCGAGTGTCCCCACAGCAAGCAAGCTATGGGGGCACCCGAGCCGAGTTGCAGCTCCATGTGTCCATTCAGACACAGAGCTGTCGTTAGGCCCCGCCCCCTCCCTCTCTCTTAATTGGCTGGCTGACTGATTGACAACTGTTGGAGCCAATGACACCACTGCTGTGTCTCAGCCAATCAGGAGGGGGACTCCCGGATGACTGAGTGACTCATGGACATCGCTGGACAGAGATGGGGTTCAGGTAAGTATTAAGAGATGCTGGGGAGGCTGCTACACACAAAAGTCTTTTTTTTCCTAATGTAGAGAATGCATTAAGATAAAAAAAAAAAAAAAATCTTCTGCCTTTACAACTCCTTTGTGGTAAGAGTTTATTACTGCTTTAAAAAGCAGTTTACCACATTTTTTGCTCTTGCGGGCTCCTAGCCCCATACCCCCCCCCCACCCCCGGTGTGACCGATCCACCGAAGCCATTCGTTGCACTCTGCTACAAGGGAGGATGCCAAAGGCCCACAATCCAGAGTGCCAAAGTAAAGAGGAGAGCATCCAGCTGCCAGGGGTAAAAGGGATAAAGAAAGTAGAACTGCTTTTTAGCGGTAACCTGGACAGAAAAAAAAAAAAAAAAAAAGCGCATTGAACCCTTGTTGTGACGGCTTAGTTTGAAGTAGAGATTACTTTACTTTCGGAGAGGAAGGAAAGTGGCCATAAATGGGTAGAGATTCCTTTGTGAATGTCTGCCCCAATTTTGATCTTTCACTTTTCAGGTGAAGGACAAGAATATGAATTGCTTTTCTAGGGCTGTTAATCATACAGATCAGTCCATTTAAAAGGTGAACCTTGTGCACTGACTCTGGCTTCTTATGCATGTTGGATAGGCAACAAAGCTATAGTCCCTGTAGGATTGGACTTTTCTGCTCACCCTTGTGTGTTACAACATTTCCTGTTACAATATCAATTATATAAAATAAAGAAAATCTAACAGGGATGGTGGGACCCTCATAATGGAAAGGGTGGGTGTGCAAAACTGGAAACTCTGCACTGGGATCTCATTAAACCATTTGCTTACTGGGCACGTATACCCTTTTCCTGACCAGGCCAGTTTTTAGCTTTCAGTGCTGTTGCACCTTAAATGACAATTGCGCGGTCATGCAGCACTGTACTCATATGAAATTTTGCAAATAGGTAATTTTTCTCCTCCACTGGTGGGCACTGATGATTAGTGCCCTGATTATCTGTCCCATCAGGATTGCCGGTTACTGGCTCTCCTCTCCTCACGCTGTGACAGCACGTGTGAAAAGTACTGCCGATAACCAGCAAGTCTGTTTACATAGATGAGCTGTGATTGGATTGTGCTGATCACGTGGTTAGGGGCCGCAATGTGAGGGTGTCCATGGACGTCCTCCCGAAAAAGAACCGTACTATAGCAGTCTTTTGGCTATAGCGAAGTAAGGAAGTGGTCAATAGAGTCCCCCAACTGTCACACATTGTACAGGTGGACTCAGAGATAACATGTAACAATGCAGATGACACTCCTCTACGGCATAAGCCATGACAGCAGCAAATGAGTGACAAAACCCTGGAAAACCAAGGGAGGAGCTGTATTGTTACACGGCTTTCACTGTTCCTAGGTGAGGAGAGCCACTTTAGTGAAGTATGCTTACACCGGGGGGACCTTGATTTTCACAAGCTCTCATGAAATGGTTTCCTATTCACATCATCTCTAAGGAAGCAGCTGAGGCCTTGCATTGTACAATACAAGGAAATTTGTACTTTGTAAGCATTGAATATAGAATACAGAAATAAGAATGTTTATTAAAATTACGGAAGAAGCAGTAAAGATCTTGTTGAGATTTCCAAGTGTCAGAGGGATTTAATATCACAGAGTAAATGTACTGTTCTTATTAAAGGCTGGAGTTCTATATGCCAATAGCTTGCCTTCCCAGGCTCCTCCCACACCTTCAACAAGATATTGGCATTTTTAAATAAAAAATTATTTTCCATTACAGACCATATCTTAGACACAATGATGTTATCACTGGATCTCTATTCTTCCCAAATGCAATGCAGGAAGATCATGGCTGATGGTTGGAACCAGTAGGGTGCCATACATCGCTTCCCAAAACGATCACACCGCCTTGCCTTAGTACTCCCAGTCATGATGGGTGAAGTGGGCAGGCTCGTGGGAGGAGTTATGCAAATATCAAAATGTCTTGAGTAGACAGGAGTCTGGAGTAGTGGGCAATCCTACACAGGCTGCATTTGCATGCAGACAGCCCTAGGTGGTGCTCAAATGAAATTCTGAGGCTCCATGATTGGAAGAACTCAAGTCCAATGAATACCAGAGGTGGGCCAGGGACAAGGCTGAGGAGGAAAGAGCTAGATGGTACTGGATGACCTCAAGCCATGAGCTAAGGCAGACATACTTGCTGCAGCTTCTAATGCACACAGGGAAATCAGTGAACAATTTCAGTACATGAGGAGTCTGTACAACTGCGCAAGACTAAAGGTCAGGTTAAAGTTTGGCTTTAAAGTTGTTGTAAACCTCTGGCATGGAGAATGAACAAAGCGTATCCCTCTATAATGTGTACTTGTATCTATGCAAAGCACTGAGTGTGATTTCTCTCTGCTGCCTAATTACTCTGTTCTCTGCAGGAGTCATTTCTGACAGCTTTTCTGGACTTCAAGAGACAATTGGTGAGTGGGGAGAAAAGCTCCAGCACACAGCCACTGATTGACAGCCACAGCTGAGCATGTTCCCAGTGTAGGGTGAGAGGGAGAGAGGGGGGGGAGTAAAAGCGTGTATTAAAAAATTATTTGGGAAATTCTAATGCATGTTCACAGAGCTCCCCTCTTAGTGACAAATGTGACTCTAAGTCCCCCTGCACATGGGGCTGTCTAGCTGTAATGCATTCTTTCATCCCTGAACGGAGAGCGCCCTCAGTACATCGTTCAGCCCCAATCTGACATTATAAAGTGTTACTAAACCCAGAACAGTAAAATCAGTGTGTATATGCAGTATAGCATTGCTTGGAATACTCACTGTGCAACCTAAGGAGTTATTCTTCCGCATTGTGTAAAAAGGCCGTTTGATTCTCCCCTATCCATCTGCTGATAGCACAGAGCCCTAGGAGGCACTCTGCACATACTTAGTATGGTGAGTATTGCTAGTGTTTTATTTTCTTGGTGGGGGTGCATGTGATCAGCACAGAGCCAATCAGCACTGTCCAGAGGGTCAGGGGTCAAGCAGCCTCATAGGACACTCAGAGTAGAATGAAAACTCCTCCAGGCATTAACTAGTGCACAGCCAGACACTGATCGAAGTCACAAGACTGCTATATACTGCTGATGAGAAAATGTATTTAGCAGTTTAGATTTACTAAAATAATTGCATTTCCATGTTCTATGTACTTTGGGAGACCAGACATAGTGAATGCAGGATCCTCGGTTTGGTAACCCTTTATCTTTGACAGGCTGCCTGCAGCAGGGCTGCACCTGTCCCTCTCGGGCATACTAAACCGCTACAGTGAGAAATCCACTGTAGCTGGATGGCCTTATGTGCAAGGGGCCTACTGTATATCGAAAAACACAGACATATAACTTTAAGGTATATATAAAAGGAAAAAATGTAAGGAAAAATGTATGATAAAGAAGAAAGCCGGAGGATGTAAATGCAATTGTGGACCAAAAATACCCTTGGTTATCCCATCCAAATGAACACAGTAGCTGCAGCACTTCGTTATCCATATGCATTTCTGATTAAATATTAAAAAAAAAAAAATTTCCAGCCTGCTGGTTCCTTTACAGCGGCAGCCTCCTGAGCTTTGCTAATGCACATGAAGTGTAAAGTAGTTGAGAAATTCACCCACCATCACCTTTGCTCTGAAGCCTGTAAGCCGATTACACAGTGGTGACCTTACTCCAGGACAAAAGGTAGTTTACCAGTTCAGCAAATCATAAACAATTGCTCTTGTTGTAACCTGTGCTTCACTCACACAGGAAAGTCACCTCATTCATACCATGAGCATACTGATGGGGGCCTGCCAGACATTGTGTCCCTCATTCATACTATGAGCATACTGATGGGGGTCTGCCAGACATTGTGTCCCTCATTCATACTATGAGCATACTGATGGGGGCCTGCCAGACATTGTGTCCCTCATTCATACTATGAGCATACTGATGGGGGTCTGCCAGACATTGTGTCCCTCATTCATACTATGAGCATACTGATGGGGGTCTGCCAGACATTGTGTCCCTCATTCATACCATGAGCATACTGATGGGGGTCTGCCAGACATTGTGTCCCTCATTCATACCATGAGCATACTGATGGGGGTCTGCCAGACATTGTGTCCCTCATTCATACTATGAGCATAGTGATGGGGGTCTGCCAGACATTGTGTCCCTCATTCATACTATGAGCATAGTGATGGGGGTCTGCCAGACATTGTGTCCCTCATTCATACTATGAGCATACTGATGGGGGTCTGCCAGACATTGTGTCCCTCATTCATACTATGAGCATACTGATGGGGGTCTGCCAGACATTGTGTCCCTCATTCATACTATGAGCATACTGATGGGGGTCTGCCAGACATTGTGTCCCACATTCATACTAGGAGCATACTGATGGGGGTCTGCCAGACATTGTGTCCCTCATTCATACTATGAGCATACTGATGGGGGTCTGCCAGACATTGTGTCCCACATTCATACTAGGAGCATAGTGATGGGGGTCTGCCAGACATTGTGTCCCTCATTCATACCATGATCATACTGATGGGGGTCTGCCAGACATTGTGTCCCTCATTCATACCATGATCATACTGATAGGGGTCTGCCAGACATTGTGTCCCTCATTCATACTATGAGCATAGTGATGGGGGTCTGCCAGACATTGTGTCCCTCATTCATACCATGAGCATACTGATGGGGGTCTGCCAGACATTGTGTCCCTCATTCATACCATGAGCATACTGATGGGGGTCTGCCAGACATTGTGTCCCTCATTCATACCATGATCATACTGATAGGGGTCTGTCAGACATTGTGTCCCTCATTCATACCATGAGCATACTGATGGGGGCCTGCCAGACATTGTGTCCCTCATTCATACTAGGAGCATAGTGATGGGGGTCTGCCAGACATTGTGTCCCTCATTCATACTATGAGCATACTGATGGGGGTCTGCCAGACATTGTGTCCCTCATTCATACTATGAGCATAGTGATGGGGGTCTGTCAGACATTGTGTCCCTCATTCATACCATGAGCATACTGATGGGGGCCTGCCAGACATTGTGTCCCTCATTCATACTAGGAGCATAGTGATGGGGGTCTGCCAGACATTGTGTCCCTCATTCATACCATGAGCATACTGATGGGGGCCTGCCAGACATTGTGTCCCTCATTCATACTAGGAGCATAGTGATGGGGGTCTGCCAGACATTGTGTCCCTCATTCATACTATGAGCATACTGATGGGGGTCTGCCAGACATTGTGTCCCTCATTCATACTATGAGCATAGTGATGGGGGTCTGCCAGACATTGTGTCCCTCATTCATACTATGAGCATAGTGATGGGGGTCTGCCAGACATTGTGTCCCTCATTCATACTATAAGCATACTGATGGGGGGTCTGCCAGACATTGTGTCCCTCATTCATACTATGAGCATAGTGATGGGGGTCTGCCAGACATTGTGTCCCTCATTCATACTATGATCATACTGATGGGGGTCTGCCAGACATTGTGTCCAAGTACAATATGAGCGTATAGAGAAAGACACACGCTACTTTAGAATATAAACTCACTAAAATGCTGGGATCTGCTATCACAGCTCCGCTACTTCTATTCTGCAATCGCTTTGCTAGATTTATGAACTTGTTGATCTGTTAACTCACCTATTTTTTTTCATTGTCCTTTTACTGCTAATCTTTGCTTGAGTAAATCTAATAACATGGGACAAGTAAAGTCAGACGGGCAAATCTGCCACTAGGGATCCAGCCTCTAGCAATTTATTATCAGCAGCAGAATCGCTAAGGGGCTGCCTTAAGGAATCGCTCCCTCTAACTGTGGCAGCAAGAGGTCACTTAAAAATTCATTTTTAAAAAGTAATTAAAAAAAAAAAAATGTCCAACGGTTTACAAATAAACATGTTATACTTACCTGCTCTGTGCAAAGGTTTTCCATAGAGCAAAAAGAAAAAGAAAAATGACCGCACTAATAAAAAAGTGGAAAAATGAAAGATATAAAAGCTGCATGTAGAATAAAGGCAGTTTTGGAATAGGAGACACAGGCCGGGTAAGGCTCTGCCTCTCCATCCCTGTATATGGAAATAAGGAAAAAGGATTTGGGACTTTAAATGAGGTGTGTGAGAACATAAGAGAGAATATAAAAGCTGCTAGCACCACAATCGACCAAAAATTGTGTAAAACTGAAATATATAAAAGTGTAGCGCTAAAAGATATTATATATCGTGATCATATATAAATATTACACAAAACCATCATAAAGAATCAGCAAAAACTGAAAAGTTCATAAAAGAAACAGTCCACATAGTTGCAGCAAAAAATATAAAATCCAGATTTCCAAAAAGTGGTTGAAATAAAGAAATCCAGATACCAATGGTCATCAGCGTGACAATCCCACCATGCCGGCTTCTACCTGTGTTCATCGCTAGTGGCTGCTATAGCTGCTAGCAATCACGGTCTTCTCCCGGCAGGGACGGCTTCCCCACCCTCTCCTGCAGGGAGAAAACAATTACCCAGCAGGAGGGATTCCTGCATCAGCACTGTATGTTGATGGTGCAGTCCTGCATCAGCACTGTGTGTTGATGGGGGAAACCAAGCAAATTTCTTTCCTGCAACCCGTGGTTGCAGGAAAGAAATTTGCTTCGCATATGGCCGGCCTAAAGCCTAGTACACACGAGCAGTTTCTTTTTTCGTTCAACCCAGCAGGGCTGAATGAAGAAAAAAAACACACGACAGCTCAGAAGGAGCCGCTGTACTAACTATCTGACATTAGTACAGCGATCTCCCCTGCTGTGCTATGGAGTTCTGACAAGGGGTACAGGCCCTCCCGCCAGAATAATCCAGTCAGCTCTCTCAACCATTGGCTGATTGCTGATAGGGAGACAAATTGGCCCTTCAACAGACCAACTCCAGTACACAGGCCAATGTTCAGCCCATGTGTGCTAGGCTTAATGGCGCGTACACGTGATTGGAGAATTGTACGAAAAATACCGCTTTCGCAGGGATCGTACGATAATCCGATTGTTAGTACACAGCTTTCGAGAGCCAATCACACCAGTTCATCTGAGATCATTCGATGAGACAAGCACGAAAAGGATTCTTGTACGATACCAGATCGTAACATTTTTCGTTTAATCAGTACAGTTGTCGTTCGAAAAAACAAATACATTACTTTCAATTTTTTATTCTGTACGAGAATTTACATGATTTTAGTAAACTCTTCATTTTCTATAGGAGACCAACATGGAAAAAAAAGGGCGCTCATTCCTCCG
>NC_138772.1:77484199-77489199 GCF_965119305.1 Pelophylax lessonae
GATCTACCAAAGCATGTGGCCTCCTTCCTCTACACCGGGGACTCCAATGAACTCCGCCGGGCCAACTGCTCCAAGAGGTACGAGCTGAGCAGCCTGTCCGTGCTGTCCCCCAGAAACACCCACCAGTCCCTCAACAGCTCGGTGGAACTGCTCATCCATTCAGCCAACTTTTTGAACATGATGTTGCAGAGCAATAAGTCAAAGGAGCACCCAGCTCATAGGGACCTGGAATGGTACAAAGCCCTGATCAGGAGTATTTTGGAAGGAGAGCCCAGCATCCTAAAGTGTGCCATCACTGTCAATGTGGAGCCACATTCCCATGTCCCACAGGTGCTTCTTCAAGGGACCAGAGTGGAGGACAAGATCCTCCTGGAAGACTTGTCCTCCTCCTCTCACCACTTGGCCAACACCAGCCAGGAAACTGACTGGTTCCATCCCTTCAGACACAAACTCAGGCCTCACCATCACAAGAGGTCCATCAATGGTGCTAAAACTTTGGAGGAAAGCTGGAAGAAGGGGACCAGCTTCATCACCAACAAAAGTCATGTCAGGTGGTCCTCTCCTTTTCTAGAATGTGACCAAGGGAAGTACAAACCCAACTGGATCCTAACGCTCTCTGCTGCGTTTTATGGGCTTAAACCAAACCTTGTGCGGGAATTCAGGTAGGAGGATGTTTTTACTTTACAGGCTTACCTAACTCTCAGGTAGACAGAGGCAGACAGTGAATAATTAATGATGTAAATGTTGATGATGTTCTGATACTCACCCCAGTATCTTCCCCAGCTCAGGTAACAGCCAGGGACATACCCCAACTTTTATAGTCACATGGGTAACCCAGTCACCATGAAATGTGTTAGACCCCGTTCACACTGGGTCGATGCTACTTGCCGGGGCAACCTCACAGGTCACGGTGCGCAGCTCGCACCGCGACCTTGGAGCGGCCGGCACGGACTTCATATCATTGAAGTCAATGCAGGTCGCTCCAGGTCGCCCCAAAGAAGCTCCGGACCCATTTTCTAAGTCGGAGCGACTTGTGACGCTCCTATTAGAACGGGTCCACAGCTACTCTATGGCAGGTGACCTACGGCGACCTGTCAGGTGACCAGGTCGCCTGACAGGTCGCCCCAGTGTGAACGGAGTCTTAAGGCTGATGTGTGGTAAGCTATGGAGACAGAGGCAAATACTGTATAGTAGGGTGAATAGTAGTTTGTAAAGAGTATGTAGAGAACTAGAGGGAATTGTGTTACCATAATCCCTAGACATTGGTTTCAAAGAAGAACCCCCAAGGCAGAGTATGGGACTTTATGGGTAACAATAAACTAAATAATGGGTAATATATTATTTCTAAAAGATTTTATTGAGAATTATAGCATATATAACTGATTCTTGGTAATTATACATAATAAAAGATATCATAACTTGATCTGGCCATGTTACAGAAATGGCTCATTCATTACATTGAAACGATACATGATACAAACACAGTGTTCCTAAAGGAGTGGTACATAATCCAACACATTTCGATACATGTGTGATAAATGACATAAATCTTCGTCAGGGATTCTGATTCCACTCCTGAAAGAGTACAACATAGTATAAGCTTGATAAACTTTATATTTCTATACAGAAGAAAACATTTTTATGCGTCTGTGATTCTTTCCTGGAGGTAATTAGAGAAAAAGAGAAAAAAAGAAGAACACCCCAAACCAAATACCCACCCCCACCCCCCCCCAATCCCCCCACATACCTGACTTCCTACACTTTGCTGTATCCTTTGTAGATATCCTACATATTCATTCAAATGGAAGCTAGAGACAAGTATACAGAATTCCTGCTTCTTAATCCTATAACGTGAATAGTAGTTATCAACATTCAGTTGAAATTGTTCTGTAATGTTGATGACATCTTGACACGCATCCAAGTATCTTCCCCAGCTCAGGTAATGGGCAGGAACATACCCCAACTTTTATAGTCATGTTGGTAACTCAGTTACTATAATCCAATCACCATAGAGTGTATTAAGGCTGTTGTGTGGCAAGCAACGGAGACAGAGGCAAAAACTGTAAAATAGGGATAGTAGTAGTTATCAACATTCAATTGGACTTGTTCTGTAATGTTGATGCAATTATGACACACATCCAAGTATCTTCCCTAAGCTCAGGTGAGGGCCAGGAACATACCCTAGTGTTTATAGCCACACACCATGGACTGCATTAAGGCTGATGTGTGGCAAGCAATGGAGGCAGATACTGTATAATGGGGATAGTAGTACTTAGCAACATTCAATTGGACTTGTTCTGAAATGTTTAGGATGTGCAGTTCTCCCAAGTGAGGGTTAGGAAAATACCTGTAATTTTTAGCCACAGGGCTAACTCAGTCACCATAATCCCATCAACATGGAAAGTGTTAAGGCCAGCAATGGAGTCCAACGCTGTATAATAGTGTTAGTAGTAGTTAGTAACATTCATTTGGACTTGTTCTGTAACGTTGAAGACAATTTGACACTCACCTGAATATCTTCCTCAGCTCAAGTGAGGGTTGGGAACATGCCTTAGCATTTAGAGCCAGACCATAATCCTATCACCATGGAATGTGCTAAGGCATATTGTGGCAAACCATGTTGGGTATGTTCCTTGCACTGATTCCAGCCAAACAAGCTACTTGGATAAATAGATGAGGGCTAGGAACATGCCCTAGCAATTTTAGCCACATGATATTATTATTATTTATTACTATACAGGATTTATATAGCGCCAACAGTTTGCGCAGCGCTTTACAATGTGATATGCCCATCATCATGGAATGTGCTAAGATATATTGTGGCAAACAATGTTAGGTATGTTTCTGGCACTCTTTCCAGCAAGACAAGCTACTTGGATGAATAGGTGAGAGTTGGGAACATGCCCCAGCATTATAGCCACATCATAATCCCATCACCATGGAATGGGTAAGGCATATTGTGGTAAACAATGTAGGGTATGTTTTTGACACCCTTTCCAGCCAAAAATGCTACTTGGATGAATGGGTGAGGGTTGGGAACATGCCCTAGCATTCATAGCCTTGCCCTAATCCCATTACCATGGAAAGTGTTAATGCATTTTTGTGCAAGCAATGTTGGGTATGTTTCTGGCACTCTTTCCAGCCCATCAAGCTACTTGAATGAATAGGCGAGGGTTAGGAACATGCCCTAGCATTATAGCCACATCATAATCCCATCACCATGGAATGGGTAAGGCATATTGTGGCAAACAATGTAGGGTATGTTTATGACACCCTTTCCAGCCAAAAATGCTACTTGGATGAATGGGTGAGGGTTAGGAACATGCCCTAGCATTATAGCCACATCATTATCCCATCACCATGGAATGGGTAAGGCATATTGTGGCAAGCAATGTAGGGGTATGTTTATGACACCCTTTCCAGCCAAAAATGCTACTTGGATGAATGGGTGAGGGTTGGGAACATGCTCTAGCATTCATAGCCTTGCCCTAATCCCATTACCATGGGAAGTGTTAATGCATTTTGTGGCAAGCAATGTTGGGTATGTTTCTGGCACTCTTTCCAGCCCAACAAGCTACTTGAATGAATGGGTAAACATCTTAAGCACTACAGAACAAGTCCAGTTGAATGTGACTAACTACTACTGGCTATACCATGATTTGGATGAATGAGAACCTTCAGAGACACTGTGTAATAGGCAATTTTCTCATTAGAGCTAGCCTGTGCCAGAACGCCACCTCGCTGATGATCGGCTAATAATACGAATGCTAATACAAGGTTTCACTAGGAGCTGTTTACAAATCTGTGATACTTGGTGGAATTCTGTGAATTGGGTATTTGCATAATAACAACTGCAGACTAATTAAGTTTCTTAATTACACAGGATGTTGTGGAAAGCTAAAATTGAATCTATTGTTCAGAAAGATAACCCTGGGTACAACTGCCGGCTTAATAAATGTAATAACTGTAGCTGCTATGTTATTACTTACACTACAATGTGTAATTAGTGGCTGCCGTTACATTCATAATTTTACCAACTGGAAAGAACATCTCATTGTTCTTGAAAACAGACACATCCTGGAATGATGGGCATACTCATAGACGCATACACACATACTCTGTCTTGCTATCAATCACTTATTTGAAAGCATTTATTCACATGCAACCCATACATATCTATTTTCTCTCTTTCTCCATCTCTCATAGAGGTGAAACATGCACAACCTTCCTCCTTAACTCGTGGGCAGACACACATTTTCAGACACATATTCTATGTAGAAACACACTAACAAACCTATATAAAATAGGTGCACACACAGCATGCACTGACATTCGTAGATAGACACACACACACATATTGCACGCACACCTAGATACACACATACGCACATACACACACGCCAGCAACAGTTTTCTAAATATAGCCCACTAAAACGGCTCACCCTTTGTGCGCCGGACTAGTGATAAGTCTAAGGAGGATGAAGAAGCAGCATCTGCATTAACCTCATTATGTCTCTCCATTACTTATTAATCATGTGTTGAAGTACATACAGTACTATAATATATTAATGTCCTCTTCTCCTCTAAATACAAGCATGGACATAAGCCAGACTCAATCTGGGTGATCATGGCAATTGGCAGCGAGACGCCGCGCCAGGCAGTGCGAACAGCTATGCCAGTTAAAGGATTTTACTCCTGAATGACTGAGTTTAGAAGGAATTGGGGTAATTTGTTTTTAAGACCAGGGGATTTCAGTGAATGACTTGACCCTGGGCAAACTCAATGCAGTTATTAGGTACAATAAGCCAATAAAGTCAGGATTATCATCCTCAGCAGCGCACTGAATAGCTGGAGACTGATTTCTTATGGAGTATTAGGGTGGCTGTAGTGTAATAGCACAAGGCTAGTTCTTTAGTTATCCATTTTTTTTTTTGCTGTAAATGACATATAATGCTAAAGTTTGGGTTGTTTGTCAACAACCTGAAATGTAATTTACTAAT